>NC_049983.1:16303935-16309037 GCF_000003815.2 Branchiostoma floridae | reverse complement strand
CAGGACAGTTTGGACATGGCAGGGTGTCCAGGCCTAGGTATACGATCTTTTAACATTTAATTTGACGCACATGATATATATACTAGTATAGCATATATGCAAAAGATAAAAGAGCAGCACACCTGCACAGGGTAGTCGGGTGAATTGTATGTATCAGTGAAGTCAGCCGATGTGAACGTGTGCATCTCGAAGGTGAAACTGTTTTCTGCATCCACGACTTGCACGCTGTAAAGAGAACCAAGTGGGCAACTATATAGATAGCTGAATGGGAAAGTATTGATCTGAAAAAATCATACCACACATCCTAGTCAGGCACAGTTTGTGCTAGCTTTGTAGTTACTAACTCTTACCGAGGAGAAGGAATGTTGTAGAGGATCTCCCTGTCCTGTGAGACCACGTACTGACGGAGGAACTTACCGAGGAGACGGAATGTTGTACTGAGGATCTCCCTGCTCTGTGAGACCACAAACTGACGGAGGAACTTACCGAGGAGACGTGATGCTGTAGAGGATCTCCCTGCCCTGTGAGACCACGTACTGACGGAGGAACTTACCGAGGAGACGGAATGTTGTAGAGGATCTCCCTTCACTGTGAGACCACGTACTGACGGAGGAACTTACCGAGGAGACGGGATGTTGTAGAGGATCTCCCTGCCCTGTGAGACCACGTACTGACGGAGGAACTTACCGAGGAGACGGAATGTTGTAGAGGATCTCCCTGCCCTGTGAGACCACGTACTGACGGAGGAACTTACCGAGGAGACGAAATGTTGTACTGAGGATCTCCCTTCCCTGTGAGACCACGTACTGACGGAGGAACTTACCGAGGAGACGGAATGTTGTAGAGGATCTCCCATCTCTGTGAGACCACGTACTGACGGAGGAACTTACCGAGGAGACGGAATGTTGTACTGAGGATCTCCCTTCCCTGTGAGACCACGTACTGACGGAGGAACTTACCGAGGAGACGGAATGTTGTAGAGGATCTCCCATCCCCGTGAGACCACGTACTGACGGAGGAACTTACCGAGGAGACGGAATGTTGTACTGAGGATCTCCCTTCCCTGTGAGACCACGTACTGACGGAGGAACTTACCGAGGAGACGGAATGTTGTAGAGGATCTCCCATCTCTGTGAGACCACGTACTGACGGAGGAACTTACCGAGGAGACGGAACGTTGTACTGAGGATCTCCCTTCCCTGTGAGACCACGTACTGACGGAGGAACTTACCGAGGAGACGGGACAACGTACTGACGGAGGAACTTACCGAGGAGACGGGACAACGTACTGACGGAGGAACTTACCGTGGAGACGGAATGTTGTAGAGGATATCCCTTCCTTGTGAGACCACGAACTGACGGAGGAACTCGCACTGGAACCTCCTGCTGAAGGGCGCTCCTCTCACAGCACCATTGTCAGATGTCACCTGACGACCGATGGCCTCGTTAGTGAAGATGAACTTGTCATCCACTGAGGACTATGAAAACAGGGAAAATGCAAAAAAAAACAGTTACTAAACAATCAGAAAGTCTCTGTCGTGAGTTGTCCTTGTGAAAAATTCTAGCCATTTACAGTAGCATGCACCACCTTGGCTCTTCATTTAGCAATGCTACTCGCCTCATCTATATTTATTTTGCATGTGTCTTTTAATAATTATACATTTCCAAAACTTAAAAGCTACCAGGTACTTACATTCCGAATCGTCCCGCAGTCTTGCAGCCCGGCCCTTAGAGTCACCTCCGTGTCTGTAATCGTCGCTCGACAGCTGTCGTCCAGCAGGTGCATGTTGTCCACATCTACCGCTGGTAGCGCTGCTCTGGGGAAGGTCACGGTCATGTGGTCCTGATGGCACTCCACGTTCACAATAACCTCAGCTGAAAAAAACATCTGCATGAACATATAATTTTCATCATAGTCATTATATACATATATGCACAATGTATTCTTTGCTGGAGGTCCAGCGAACAAATCTACTCTTAGTAGTAATGTTTCCCTGAGGTCTCACATCCATGTCAGAAACACTCAGTGAAACCTACACAAATCACACTGACCACAACTTCTTACAAAGACCTACCTTCAGTTCAGCATTAAGTGCCAATGCTGGACTTTATGATTGCTCAATAAACCATTGATCTTATATGAATTTCACTTTAGGGATTCGGACTGAAGCCTCTCTTATAATTACGTCAATTATGTTAAGAGATCTAACCCATCTAAGCATCCCTGAATTCATGTCCTACCACCGACCAACCTGTCATCTCTGTCCCACTTATCTCGCCAATTTCCTCATCGTCATCTCCAAACGCAGTCAGGGTGAAGGTGTACTCTGTGTCTGCCCACAGTCCGGATACGGTTGCTGAGGTGTTGCCCGGTCCCGGTGGGGGAGACAGGTCCTGGTACGAAGCCCCAGCACGTTGGTAACGCAGTCGATATCGTGTTATATTCAGGTCAGCAGGCGCCGTCCAGGACAGTGTCATGTAGCTCATCCCAATATCAGTGAAGACTAAGTCAGACAAAGCTGGGGGGGGGGGGGGGATTACAAAAAAAAAGATGCCTTTTTAGCCACTCAATCGTATAAAAAAATTATGCATGGTAGCAACACATTTTCTCTACTTCTATGCGAAAGGAGTGCTGAGAATGGAAATTTCAAATTTCATTTAAGTTCATCAATTACAGTCGTGTGGATCTTTGTATGTGGACCAAGGTACTAGAAGTTTCGCTGGATGTTTGATCTAGAATAGAAGAAAGCATGTGTGCTTTTTTCAGATAGGGGATAAAAAGGATGAAGGGGATATTTTATACCTGTGCAAGTGATCCCTTCTCCACTGAAGCCGTAATTACAAGCACAGGTAAAGCCACCGTCTGTGTTGGTACAGGTGGCATCATCGTGGCAGTTATCTGTGCCATCTGCACATTCATCGTCATCTGTAGGTACAGACCACACCAGAGTTACAATTGATGAATAAACATAATACACTTTGTGTAAATGGAATAACATGTAGGCATTGAATTCACTGTCATCAGTTATTGATAGACAATAAAATTCTTTGTTCCTACCGATACAGGAGACCCCATTCCCACTATAACCGCTGGTGCAGACACAGGTGAAACCACCATCCGTGTTAGAACAGGTTGCGTTATTGTGGCAGTTGTCCGTGCCAAGCGCACATTCATCGTTATCTGTGGATACAAAGTTTCATTCATGAATAATCCTGAATTTTAGAATAGAAATTCAAAGATATTGCAAGCACTGTAGCACTTACCGAATGTACTATAAATATTTTTGTTTTACCAGTACAGGTGACGCCGTTTCCACTATAACCCCTATTACAGTTACAGATGAAACCACCGTCTGTGTTAGAACAGGTTGCGTTATCGTGGCAGTTGTCTGTGCCACCTGCACATTCGTTGATATCTGTGGATATAAACCATCCAAGTTACTTTGTAACTTAATCTTACTAATAAGTGATGCTTTGTTGTGATGTATAACTATCTTGAAAAATTGGAATCTAACAGTTCAATATTTTACTTAAAAGTAAAAGGATTAAAAAAAACTCATGTGCAATTCAGGCAAACAGGTTGCAAATGCCTGTCTGTCTGCTCATCTGTCGAATCGACAGGAGAGTCCAAAAAAAGGATACATCATAGACAATCCAAGTTACTGCTGCTACAACGTAACCAAAACTACTTTATGTTATGATGTATGTGCCTCACATGAATCAATGAACTCTACCAGTAAAACAGCAAAATGTTCTTATCAGTACAGGTGACTCCATTTCCAATATAACCGCTGGTACAGTCACAGGTGAAACCACCGACTGTGTTGGTACAGGTTGCCTGACTGTGGCAGTTGTCTGTGCCAGCCGCACATTCATCAATATCTGTAGTCATAGACAATCCAAGTTACCGATGACACAATGTAACTTAACTTGCGAGACTTTGAGTTGAGATATACACAATGTGATTCTCTGAAAATAATGCACTCGAACAGTTGACGTAAAGTTGATTCATCCCCCAATAACATTCATCTGCTGGATTGCATAAATCTGCCACTTTGAAAACAGCGTGTTTGAGTGATCTCTTGTGCCGCACCCCAGACGTGCACTTATGATACAGAAAAGCATAATACCGGGAGACGATTGGATGGAGATCTGTTTACGTTTGGATGTATTTTTCAGCTTGGCGGAATTATTTAAACAGGCGAATTTATCTAAGTAAATGTTACAACGAAACGTTCTTACCAGTACAGGTGACCCCATTTCCACTGTAACCATTGGTACAGGCACAGGTAAAACCACCGTCTGTGTTGGTACAGGTTGCCTGACTGTGGCAGTTGTCTGTGCCAGCCGCGCATTCATCGATATCTGTGAACGCGGATAGAAACAACCAATTAGTCAACAGTGAAACGTTTGAGTCTTTGTGTTGTGAATTGGATGTGAAAGCAGATACTAAGTATGTCTACAATAATGAATGTGTAACAAGATAGGGTTCTTGCAAAGGGTGACCATAGGTTCCATTATAATTTCTCTGTCACAATTGTATTTTCAAATATCTTCAGTAAGTATAGATATTATGTTTTGATATTCCACTACAATATGCAGTACGGTACGGTGGTACACCCTAGTCCTGTCCATTCCATCCAACTGGCGTGGCCTGCATGGTATCTTTTAACCCACGATATCATAATTGTTCATTCCACCAAATTTTACACATATTTACGCTGGTACAGTTTTTCATACATATATTTTTTTCCATGTTCTAAAATTCAAATAAATAAACCACATAGAAATGTATGAACACCATTCATCACCCTATTATGCGCCTACGATAACGTTTTTCATGCATATCATGACATAGACGTCTTAGCATTCATTCAATGTGCCATTTTTCAAGACTGAACTTTGACTCGGGACTGACGCAATAAATATAGTATAGGTAGTAAACGTACATGTTGCTCTAGTTTAGGCAAATTCTTTAGCAATGATAATGTTGTTTTTTTTGCTGGCTAAGTCTTGATTAGTATGGCTATTCATCTACACATTTCTGAATGTTTGCAAGCTTAATCACATATCAGTGCCGTCAGGCTGAGCTGCCAGAAAAG
>NC_049983.1:16282488-16303835 GCF_000003815.2 Branchiostoma floridae | reverse complement strand
CTGTCCCATCATGCAGTGATTCTGACCTTCCAGCACCGCAATTCGCATCATGCAGTGTTTCTTTACCTCCATCCACCCATCATTCCATCATACAGTGTAATTACCTCCGTCAAACCTGCCTGTTATACAGTGTTTTCCCTTAATATCAGGCAGTATTTCTTAACCTCCATACCTGCAAGACAGACCACACCAGCATCCTCATGATGGCCACAGTTGTGAGATCCCCATCCCCGATGAGTACAATCCGCTAGCCTTGCCTCCGTACCGGAACACTGCACGTCGTCTAGCCAGATCTGCCCGGAGCCTTGGCCGAATGAGGCTGATGATCTTGCTGCCTGAGCGTTCCCGTAGCCGAGGGCCCGACACACCACGCGCGCGTGATTGATATCCCAGATATCATCGCAGACAGTCCCCCATTGACCGTTGTGGAAGACTTCCACTCTGCCTTCATTTGCCGAGTTGCCGCCGACCAGACGGATTGCTAAGCAGGAGGAAAACAAGAGTTCGGAGACCCTATATCTCAATGAAATAGTCTGATTATGTAAATGATTTCCACATTTACATAATATATGCATTTTAATGTACACATTTAGATAAGTTACACTGGTCACAATGTTGATTGTGCAATCATTTACCATTTAGAATAATTATATCACTTTACATAGATTATGCAAATTAGGGACGTATTTGCATAATTGATATCTGTCCATGTCCAACCAATCACAAACTACATATATGACTGGTATTTGAGTCCTACAATGGCAAAAACTACAAATATAGATTTCCCTCATTGAATATGCCAATCAAGTGCCAATTTGCATAATGTGCATCGCTGTCTAAGCTACCTACATACCAAATATAATCTAAATTTGTTGTTCCCTTGTCCAGTTATCCTCGTAAGAAGATTTTGAAAAAACGCCCCTGCAGTTCCATAGCAACCTGCTAGGGGACCCAGACATACACGACATATTCCTCACATCATCACCTATCTGCCACCAAAAAATCAAGACCATAGCAGGTCAAAAGATACAAGAAAACGGAATTTCTGCTGCAGTACCAAGGTCACATACCAGGGGGCCCAAAATTGAGCTTGACCTTTTTCTTTCCAACTCCTACCTACATACTAAATACCAAGGCTATCATCCAAAGGTTCATGACAAATATCCGGAAACACAAACTAACACACAGACAGACACACAGACACACCCAAAACTATATCTCCATTTTTCATGGAGATGATAAACATGACAAAAAATGTTGCACTTTTCTGTATGAATTAAGATACATATAAGATTCTTATAGCTGCAAAGTTTGATTACTCTCATCCAGCAGAACCCCCATCATGCCTTAAAATCACCTCCACTCACCTGCCGTCCCATCATGCAGTGTTTCCTAACCTCCACCCAGCAGAAGAATGTGCAGTAAAAACTGTGCCTCCTTGTTCAGTTTCTCAATATATGATTGTTTTCTTGTACAATGACCATCTGTATTTGGGGTTTGAATACTGCTATACAATAACTTGGCATGATTGAGAGGAAAAGCTTACTTTGACCCGTCACGCAAGTGGCCATAAGGACAACGGCGACCAGTCTCAGGTGTACCAACCCTCGTGGGTCCATCACGTATCCAGGCTAGCTCACCTGGAATAAAATTCATAAGGAGGGGACATTATCACCTGACACGTGCACTTACTATTATTAATGCTCTGCCCTTTTATCCAATGTAATTCTGCAGTGTCAGCAACAGAGAATTAGAAAGATGACTCAACAAAAGAAGTAAGTACATGTGAATGCAGAGGTGAATGGTATGTTTGAAAAAATATTAATTCTTTGAGGGTTGGCATCTAGCAGCTTAAGAGTACACGTTCCCAGTGCTAGGTGTTCTGAAAACTCTTAGAAGAGCGCTAATACCCCCCCCCCCTCACATTATATACGATCTTCGGACGTACTTCGTGATTGCAGGAGGGTCGGCTGATTTTAAGATCTTAAGATGGTCTTGCGTATTTTTCGCCCAAAAACTGTCCCCCTAACATATACACGAGGCTCGTGCGATCGTCTGTGAATAAATCTATGATAATGAACCTCCCATGACCTCTTGCTCGCGGACAAGGTAACACTAACATTCCTTACAGAAAGGCAAGATATCAATAAATGTTGTTTCTTATGTTGTCGTAATCTTCTTAACCAATTAATGGAATGCGCGGGCATACTAGAAATGACGAAAAACAAGAAATGTGTCACAAAGGCAGCCTGCATACAGGGGCCACAATGTCAGAATTACCCCCACATTCTCAGACATTCAATATTTGTAAACAAACGGAAGTCGGGCGAACGTCACCCAAACGTTGCTCGACTGACGGGCGTTCGCCATCCAATTTGCGCTCGATGATTAATAACTAGGTCTGTGCTGGATTGACGCACGACTTTCAATCGATTGTCGACCGATACCCTTGCGAGGTACGCACGATTTGCACGCACGATCTACGACTCGGTAACGAGCTCTGCGATCTCGGAGATCTCCTGCGACTTGTCTCTTATGTTAATAACATGTTTCCCTGCACAGCGACCGTCGTACGACCCCTGAAAATTGCCGGCGATCCCTAAGAATCGCAAGATGATCGTAAGAACACTGGACGTTTCACTTACGAAAATGTCATTTAGAGCTCGTAGACTAGTCTTCCGAACGATTTTCGCCTAATGTAAGGGGGTATTAAGACACTGCTTTTCTTTCAAATATGTTCAATAGTTCAAATATGTTCAATAGTTCAATAATACACCAATAGTTCAAAGAAGAGTGACCTCATTCCTCAGGTAACTGCCATCTATCAGTGCATCAGTGCAGAAAGACCTGCCTATCGTGTTTCCAAGCAAAAGCCCTCAGGCCCTAAGGCCCTGACACGCGTACACACGCGCGAACTAAAACATGTCTGGACTCCGCAGAAGTCTACCGACATGACACATCCTTATACCCCCCTCACATTATATACTATCTTTGGACGTACTTAGCGATCGCAGGAAAGTCGGCTGATTTTAAGATCTTAAGATGGTCTTGCGTATTTTTTCGCCCCAAAACCGTCCCCGTCACATATAAGCGAGGCTCTTGCGATCATGTCTGAATAAATCTATGATAATTGAATTGAATTGAATGAAGACCTTTATTGTACAATTTTGCCCAACCGGGCTGACCCTCCCATGACCTCTTGCACGCGGACAAAGTAATCCAAAAACGTTCCTCACAGAAAGTTAGATATCAATAAATGTTGTTTCTTTTGTTGTCGTAATTTTCAAACCAATTAATGGAATGCGCGGGCATACTAGAAATGACGAAAGAAAAGAAATTGTGTCACAAAGGCAGCCTATATACTGCCACAGGGGCCACAATGTCAGAACTACTCCCACATTCTCAGAAATTCAATATTTGTAAACAAACGGAAGTCGGGCAAACGTCGCCCAAACGTCGCCCGACTGACGGGTTTTCTTTTTTTTTAATTTTGTTATACCCCCATTAAAAACGGGCGTTCCCAATCCGATTTGCGCTCGATGATTAATAACTAGGTCTGTGCTGGATTGACACACGACTATCAATCGAAAGTCGACCGATACCCTTGCGAGTTACGCACGATTTGCACACACGATCTGCGACTAGGTAACGAGCTCTGCGATCTCGGAGATCTCCTGCGACTTGTCTCTTATGTTAATAACATGTTTCGCTGCACCGCGACCATCGTGCGACCCCTGAAAATCGCCGGCGATCCCTAAAAATCGCAAGATGAGCGCGAGAATACCGGACGTCATACTCACGAAAATGTCATTTAGAGCTCGTAGATTAGTCTTCCGATAGATTTTCGTCTAATGTGAGGGGGGTATTAGGACACAACATGGTCCCTATGATCCATAGAATTATAGAAACAGAACATGCCCCATGTATGCCTTTCTCTTTGGTTGATATGTAAAAAAAAAAAGCTCAGACATACCCCCACTATCAACGAGTATGTTCTCGACAATTTGTCGTCTGCGCGTGACATGGGTAATACTGAACTAGTTCCATCCAACATACTCGTATAGCGAGGCAATTTGTAAGGGCTCTTGTTCTGATAGGCGATCGCCGAGCGACCTGAGTCGAGCAAACAAGGAGGAACCAAAATCGTTTGATGTGACACAAGTATTTCATAATTGGAATATAGTGTACGAGGCATATAATACTAGTATATAATAGTCACTAAAATTCCATATTCATAAAAGAGGAGTACTAGTATTGACTTTCTAAGTAATTGACTCTCTCAATCGACGGTCCAAGATCTTTTAATAGAGGCAACATCTCATATGCTCTAATGCAGACAGCAAATAGAAAGAGATGTTTGAGCTCACTTGTATTAAAATTAACCTCTATCAAACGCCAGCTAAGTATGCAAACAACAATTTAGAACAGCTTTGGATATTAAATGCATCTATCAAAAGAAACTGCAATGTGGTCACAGCCGCGCGTCGGCTGTAAAGACCACCTTCTTGCCACGTCCTCTATGCACAACAGGCCGTAGCGCGACCCGCACACTCGATCGTCGTCCGCGGACGCCGTCACCTCATGCCTTCTGTGAGTACGGGTCGACTAGGGGCGTGTCGGCCGTGGAGGCCGTCGCGTCAAGCTTTTTGCAAGAACGGGTCGTCTGGGGTGTGTCCATATTGGCGTGTCGGCCATGAGTCGTCACTTCGTACCCTTTTTATTCAGGACGACAGCCCGCGACACCAGCAGGATAGACCTGCGCCCGCCGTGAAAATACCCGAGGCACGTCTTCTTAACGTCGACGACAAAAGTCTGTGATGTGCGCCGTATTAGTCTTCTACCGGCTGATACGTAAAAAAAATCATAGCAAATGTGGCCATACTCAATCGGTGGCCCTGAAATTAAGTCATCAGTTCTTCTGTGTTGCCAGATCACATGGTATCACGTCTACAATTAGCAAAGGACAGCAGCGAAACATGCAACGACGCTCGACGTAGAGTCAAGGGCCGGCCACAGAGATAATATTCAAAGTACAGCTGTGCGAATGACTCTATTGGTCAATAAAACCAAAACGGTCTCACCGCGTCAATAGTCCTTCGCGAAAAATTCGTCCAGGCGCATGCTTTGTCTTTTAGTAGCACGATTGGGGGGAAACGTCGACGCCGTAGCGAGGCACTGTCGTTGACAGCACAACAATCCTTGATGTAACCACAGGCTCGATTCGATCGTCGCGTAACTGTCGAGTACGACTTTGAGAACGTGCATTTACCAGAAAACCGCGGCGTCCCTGTCGACAGAACATAATGAAAACGAAATAATGCCGTAAATGAAATTAACAAAGCTGTCTTTACTCACAGTTGTAAGTTGTTGGGCTTTCTTGCCTGGAATCGGAGCAAGTATACAGGTGCGAAGGGTGCTACAATAAGCGTAGGGTGTTGCTGATATCAGAAAGGGCGCTCCCTTCATCCAGCCCTTCCGACCGACGGTGTCAGTGGCCGCCCACTGGGTGATGATTTCGGTGCAGGGACGTCTCCAAGCTGGATTTCCCGCCGCGGTCTACCGCAAAGCGCAGATGTTCCCGCCTTTTATAGCCCAAAAACAATAAATAATACCGACTACAGATGACAGATCCGAAAGACATCGTGTTCCCTCGAGCAAATGCAGTCGGCCAGAAGAGATAAGACGAGTAGAGGGCAGCAGGGGTGGTGGGAAAGGTGGGGGCAGCAGTGACTTCAGGGCACCGTGTGATCGTCATTTATTTTGCGTCGTGTCAACAGTCAAGTCTCCACATGGGTAATCTTAAGATTCTATTGACACCTATATACACGCCCCTCGACAGGTGGTCTTGCATATTCCAGCGGAGTTTTTCTTTGCTACATCAGGATGGACTAAGCAGATGTATCGCGAATGTTTGTAGAGGGCACCCAAAATTCACCTATATTGTTCGATGTTTGTTACAAACGACATATTTATAAGTAATCAGAATCATTCCCTTTATCCATTACTTTATCTTCTTAAAGTTCTTAAATACATATACAGATTTCCTTATAAATCAGACATCATCCTACGGTCTGTACTTGTATGTATTTATATATGGAGGTCATAAGACGACCAATAAGGTTCGCGCAGACATTTTGATCAAACCGAACAGCCGCCTAGTAGTAATTGAGTTAATCCAAACAAGGTATACTTTCAATGCATGTCAAGCATTCATTACAGAACCCAATTTGAACATTTTTAAGCGAGGATGGGTCGGCATGACCAAACCAAGATATATACAAAAAAGGGAATGTCCTTAGCATGTCGTGTGCATTTGTGGTGAAACCCCACTCAAACTGCTAAACACGTAAAACAACAACTCAGCTGGAGCTGCACCTCTGCTTGGAGAATAGAAGTATGTGAACGTGAGATCCTGTGAAAAAGCACTGATCAGAGTCACACGAGAAAGTCTGACTTGGTGCCCAAGGCGCTGTGCACCTAGGCTTGGGAACTTGTGATCACTTGCTCCGTGGTATAATCTATGGGGTCATTAATCAATCAGATGCTCGGCGTCGTGGGAAAAGTGTGACTTCTTATGCAACGGAGGGCAACACCTGGCCGACACTTAAACAAAGCAAAGAAACCACTATTTCTGCTTTATCTAACGAAAGAACCCTTGTAGTAGGTTGTGAATGACCAGTGCGCATGCTTTGCCTTTAGCTTCCAAATAACGCCATCTAAGATTTCCTCCTCTATCATCTCTGCTAACTCTGCATCTAAACTATCAATAGAATGGTCTGATTTAAATAACATGATAAAGGCTATTCTTATTTAATGTGGCGTTTCCCCAGCCGCACTATCGGGTCTTGTGAATATTTGAGTCAATGTGTTGCGCTAGAGGTTATAATTTCCTAAATTCTTCTGACCTATCTACATTACACTTGAAATAGATTGTTTTGTCCCCAGTATGCGCGGTGTGTTCAGTCTGCTTCAAAGAAAAACCCCTATCGAACTCATTGTAACTATCAATGTGTAGATATTATTCTTCTGTTGTATCATCACAGTCAGCAGGTAACATACATTCGCATAATCCCACCAGGTGCCATTATACCGCCACCTCAAAAAACGTTTTATAGAGACTTTCTCAAGGTTGTCTTCAACACCCAAACGTCTGCATTGCAATACATTTAGCATATTTATATTTCAGCCATACCATAGGTATGGTGAAATATATTGTATTCGTAATGTTTCTTAAAGTTTTCTTCTTTCTTTCTTTCTCCTGTCAAATCTTCAAATCGAATCAACTCAGCCATTTTTTAACCGATTGACTTGAAATTTGGCACAAAGGTAGAGTAAGCCAATACCCTCGGGTGTTTTATTTTTATTTTTTTAGTATCTGCCTTTAAAATGATTTTATTGAGGTTTTTGTCAATTCTTATGTATATTTTGGGCTCCTGTACCCTGGTATTACAGCCGAATGACATGAAATTTGGTACAGAGGTGCCCTGATCATATGCCCACCCAGATTTAATAACAGTTTTGGTATACGGTACAACAAAATGCTTAATTTTGCGATTTTTGGTCATTTTTTGACAAAAAAAGTACATTTTTGCCTCCTGTAACCTCGTTTTACAACCGAATGACCTGAAATTTGGTATAAAAGTGTCCTTTGATTATGTGCACATGAATTCAATAGCAGTTTTTCCATACAGTACAACATAATGCTTAATATTGCGATTTTATGGCCATTTTTGGACAAAAATTTGACATTTTTTGCTCCTGTTCCCTTTCTTTACAACCAATGACTCGAAATTTGGTAAAGGGGTGCTCTAGATATTCATCCAAATGATCAAACAATTTTTGGCATGGAACACTTGAAAATGATATATTTGGGAATTTTTGGGGTCATTTTCCAATGGCCAAAGGGTCAACGACCTCAAGGCCTATTGTTGCATGAGGGGGATGGCTGAAATATGCTGTATTTGCTCTCAAGAAAATGTTGGCCTTTCTAGTTAACATTCAATGTTCAAGACAATCTGGGGAAGACCTCTATACTAACGTTTTTGAGATGGCGGTATTATGGCACCTGGTGGAAATATGATAGTCGATGTTACCCAGTCTGAGTGATGAGACTAGTTGTGATCATGACGTACTGGAGGCACCTCCTAGAACACGGGACCCCCATATTTCGCACTTGTATGACGGACAGACCGTGTCATAATGTACAACAAAGAGAGAGTTGAACTCTACAGACTAATAGAACCCATGTTCCCCCACTTCATACAACTAAGTAATATAGACAAATTTATATTCCTTATGAATCTAGACAAACATTCACTTATAAAGCATATCTGTTCTTAAATTTTAAATATCACAAAGAAACGAGAAGAAGCCGAATGTACGCAGTAGAATATGATTCTTGAGTAGTGTAGATTCATTGTATCACAGTGTATCATGTTGTATCATTTGTTGTGACCTGTACTGAACCCAGTGGGTATGTATGTACAATAAAGGTCTTCATTCATTCATAATTTCACACGATACAAGCGCCAGTTCGACAGACCACCAACGCCACGAAGTTTTCGGGGTTAACCGACTTGTCCAAACTTGTTTTCGTAGCGACAAAGTTTAATCACTTGGAAACTTGCTGGTTAAGGGGCAGATTTGTTTTTAAACCAGTGAAGTATAATGATGGGACATTTATACATAACGAACTTCTAATTTGGAAGGTAATGCATTGGATACCGGATACTGGAGGAATTATTTTGTCACAACCAGTGAACATTATTTAAGCGAGGATGGGTCGGCATGACCTAACCAACATAAACACCAAAAGGGAATGTCCTTAGCATGTCGTGTGCATTTGTGGTGAAACCCCACTCAAACTGCTAAACAAGTAAAACAACAGCTGGAGCTGCACCTCTGCTTGGAGAATAGAAGTATGTGAACGTGAGATCCTGTGAAAAAGCACTTATCAGAGTCACACGAGAAAGTCTGACTTGGAGCCCAAGGCGCTGTGCACCTAGGTTTTGAGAAACCCATAGTTACTTGCCCGGTGGTATAACCTATAAGGTCATCGACCTTGTCAACACAATGAGCTGAACACAATTCGATACTCGCCGTCGTGGGAAAAGTGTGACTATTATGCCAACGGAGGGTGCTAAAGAGACAAAATACTACTATGTGTGATTTTGGAGAAAAGGGGATTACACATTACTTCAACAAATGCAAATGAGAATAGTATGAAGAGCTTGAAATGGACAGCTTCGTGTAGCAAATGACATCGGCAGCCAGATAATATTGCGATGTTGTTTGGATATACATGTAGTGGCATTAGTTACGAATATCAATAGGATGAACAAGCTTTTGTTATGTTAGAATATTAAGTAAGATTGCTACGGCTGTTTTAACTAACTTGAAAGTTAGAACATGAGTTATGTGGATATACTCAATCTTTTATTCTGTTCCTATAAAATGCTGTCAAAAACAGTTATGTACATCTTTGATTTTTCCTTTGAAATTCTACTAAAAAGTCAGAAAATGCCATTTCAGAAGTTTCACTTTTCAACATTTTCCGTGGGAGCATGCCCTAGGAAGCTCGCGCTTGTTGATCCGTCAAATAATACATAATAAATCGCTAATTGGCGAAGGAGGTAACCTATTCATAGTAAACATTACAAGGTTGCAAACAATATTGCAAATAACACTTTGATTGGTAATTTTGAATTCGAAGAAACATGGCGGTAAACGACCTTGTATAAACAAGTCCTTTGAATAAATAACCTTGCCGAACAGGTTGTGCGCAAGGTCGCATGTTATTCGAGTACTTTGATGCCATCTAGCGATCCAATACACAAATACATGTACCACCAAATTACACCTTGTCAGTGTCTGCGGATCACCTTCTGAGTGAGCCCAGGAGACTCCTGATCGTTCAGGGAATATTTTGATATTACAGAGGTACAAAATAAATGAAACAGAGATCGAACGTACTTCTATACATAAGCTAATCGGTAAACTAGAATGTGAGTAACGTACGTAGTACTAACCTGTCGAAAACAAAACTAAGGGGATAAGATATATCCACAGTGTAAAAAATATTGAGCGCTTGCTTGATATTAGACAAAGGTTTTTACAAAGAAGATTAATCACTGAACTAAAATGTTGCATCAAGTACAGCGAGTTCCACGCCCTCGTACCTTCGCCAAATGATATTAAACTTTCGATTGAAGTGTTATAACTTTCCCCATCAATTACGCAAACAAGATCTTCATTTGCATAAATTTTCATAGTTGATCATCTCCTAGATAGCATGAGGCCATGTTGATTTTACTATATGAATGACAGCCGCGGGCGCATCAATTTTCGGCCGGCCGTTTCCAAAAGGACTCTTACAAATTCCTGTCACTGAATGTAGTGGATTTATAGACTTTCCTCGTTAAGTATGCAAACAGCTGCTGAATTGCATACTAGTATTTATCATCTTATCATGTCAGTCATTACTTAGGCTATCCACAGGCCAAAAGTATAGGCAATCCGTCAACAAGTTCTTGTTGTCAGGTCTTGTTGTCAGTTCTTGTCGTCAAAATTTAAAAACAAATTCGGCCATTGCAGTTCCAAAAAAAGCCAGAAGGGGCCTGAACATACCGCACTTACTCTGTGCACAAAGCTATCCACCACTCAAAAATCACGGCCACAACTTGACCAGAACATGAGATATTAAAAATAGAAATCAAGCTGCAGTACCACAGAAAGCCGCCATGGACACAGTACAGAATTTGGCCCTCGTTTTCCCGAGACTTACCCATCTACTATACTATCCACCAAATAAAGGTTTTTCGAGATGTTCACAGCAGACACACAGGCAAACACGCTCAAACTATAACCTTCTTAGCAAAGGTAAAAACACGTGGTGTAAGTCTTCAGCAAAAGGTCAGATATGCCGCCAATTGGAAGCGTCCATTGCACATATACACCGGGGAGGTACCGTCAGTCAGGAAGCAGTTTATTTTATACAAATATTGATTCTTAAGGTGTATTAACGACACCTTTTACCAAATATTGATGATGACATATTCCTCTGATAGAGTGATTAGAACTTCTATTAATTTTTTAGTTACCAAGCCTCTAAAGGACCTTGCGACCTCGCCTATCTTTCTTTGACTGTTCGTCCTTCATTTGTCCTTGGCAAGGTAAACGAGTTCTGAAGGACGTAAGCATAACACCACTGAAACTGCAATGGCAGGTAGGTTTGGTATCTGATTGATTTTGATATAACGTTAGTCATATCCACACTACGTATCCGCGTCTTACAACGTTTGGTTATACCGCTGTCACATTATCCACGATCGATCTTCGGGCGTATCGATGAAATATCGGCCATGTTTAAGATCGACAGAGGGTTGGCGCGTATTTTTTTTACCTGAAAACCGTCCATAATCGAGGCTCGGGCGATTGCCGCAGAGTCATTGTTCGATCGATTTTCGCCACTTGAATATGACAGGGGTATGATGACTGGACTGTTTGTTTTAGGCATGGCGAAGGTCGGACGGTTGTCACACCTCTACCTAACGCGGTATTGGGTAGGCTTTAGAGTTTTCAATGCCTCAATGGAGATGGGCGGCGGTGGGAGCAACAACCTCTACCTGTCCTACAGGTCATTGGTTCCTGGCAGTATTCTACATGATGTGGAAGCCGACCTTCGTGTGTTAGGGATTGGGAGTGGATCAGGTGAGGCGGCCATGATGAAATTGACCTGTGAGAGTACAACTGTGAGAGTGTAACTGTCTCTAAGGATCAAACGATGGTGGCAGGGGTAAACAAAAAAAAGTTGCAATAAATAGAGGATGATTGCAACGTTTTGTTTTACTCCTGCCACCATTCTTTTGTTCGGATTTTTGACAGAGGTGCACGCAATTAAGCGGGGTCGAATCGAACTATGGAACCCCGGCCATAACGTAAAATACGGCCCGGGTATGATATGAGAATTAACATGTATTTTTAGGAGAGGCGGACAGTATTTTTCTGAAAAAGCTTCTTCAGAGCCACAGCAGAGTTTACAGCAGGGTCGTGGAGCCATGTGGGGAAAGGATTGAGCAGTTCAAGGTGATAATAAGCACCTTCACTTAGGTGACGATTGTTAATGTGTTGTGTCTCTTTACGCATGTTTGTTACGAGTATGAATCGAGAAGCTGTGGATGGATACTTTCGATTATGTCATGATTTGGTAGGTGGGTAGGAGTCGGAAACTTAAGTCAAATTTGATAATTGGCATCCTAGCGGCTTTCTATGGTACGACTTTTTCGATACGTCCCTCGAAAAATTTTCTTTTTATATATGCTTTTAGGGCGAAAGAGAGCAATGTGGCACTGCACTCGAGTTTAAAATAAATAGTAGCCTAATACAACAGTGCCACATACACGGTACAGACAGAAGGTAAAGGTAGTATTGTACCTCCCCGACTCAAGCCAGCCAGTTACCCTTTTGCACACCTGGGTGAAGTGAGGAAGGTCGTGTGAAGTTCCTTTCCCAAGGGCACAACGTCGGAGGCACGGCGAGTATCTAAACCAGGACCTCTACTAGATGTCGAGCCCAACGCTCTACCAGTTACGCCACAGACGTAACACATACATACAATACACCATAGCAGGATCGTTCGCTATATATGTAAAATGAAATGTCGTTTTTGTCCGGTTCAAGAAATTTGTGTTCCCTTACAAATTCTTCATTGATGACATCTAACGAAGTGTATCCACTACAGGCACTTGTTCGTGAGGACCCCAGTTTTGGTGGTGTGAAGTTTGACTGGTGCCACCAGACAGCAGAAGAGTACTTCCAGAATGGGGAAAGCACGAAGTTCCATCTGCTGCATGCTGTCCACGTTCTGTACTTTGTGGAAGACCTGCACGCCACCTTGCGAGACATGTGGGAACAGCTGGTAGAAGGCGGTCACATGTTAATCATTTTGGAGGCAGGTAAATGAGCAATTTCAGCAAGCCTATGTGTTTTACTAAACTCAACGCGCAGATGTTGGGCTAAATTGCGTAACCGTCTCTTATTGCAAGGAAACGATGAGATCTTCCATCTCAACATCTTCACCTGCCATAAGTTACCCATGCTACATGTTTTGAGGTACTTAGCGGACAATCTATTGCAGTAACACGACGAGCCGCTAGGACTCCAAATATGTAACCAACATTAGGTCACACAAAGACCTATCCACATACGAAACATCAAAACAACCATTTACATAGTTACGAAATATCAGAACAAGGCAATTCTCGGGTCATAGTGTTGGCACATCCGATGGCTACCAAAACATAACCATCTTGGCGAAGGTAACAAATGATGATGTGATCGCAGGTTTTGTTGCATTTTTCTTTGGTTACGATACAGATAAAGGCACTGTCTGGGAGCTGCGGGAACACTTCTGGAAGTGTTTCGGCCACGGGGACCGTCTGAAGACGCCGATTCGTACGTCCGGTGACGTCAGACAGTGGCTTGACGCGATGGGCATCCGTTACGTCACGTCAGGGTACGTAACCAACGTCAACGTCACAGAATGTTTTAAGGGCAACTCAGAGGCGGGAATGCAGCTTCTTGATTTCTTAACACAAACGCCTTACGTATCCAGTGACCCAGAGATGCGAACGACGGCCTTGGAAAATATTCGATGTAATTCAGTAGTTATTGATGAAAATGTTCTTCTTAAACAAATCGGTGAAGTTATGATCGCCTTCAAAAAATAGTCTCTACCAGCAGACGAATTCTGCTGTATCACTGCTGTTACGGTAGTGGAAAATTGTTTCAACCGCGAACTTAATTAACAACGCGATTAGTTAACAGTCACTGGGTTCCTCCTATATATATATATATATATATATATATATATATATATATATATATATATATATATATATATATATATATATATATATATATATGTATACATACATCATTTAGCCTAAGCGGAGATATGCATTTCATATTCTTCAGGAATAGAGCAAATACTAATCTCCAACCAGATCCACGGTGCGTAATGTTAAGTATCAAACTTGCCGTAGGATCTGGCAGATCTACGGTGCCCGATTGACTCCCTTAGCCGGCCATAGTATACTCCCTGGCCAGCTTTGATACTATCTTATGGCACAGCTGGATCTGCTTGGAGATTAAGCAAATACTACATAATCACAGGATTGCATTAAACCCAGTAAGGTGGCAGAAAATTATTCAATCATCCTTTCAAGGACTGTAGTACATATTTTCGACATTTACTCTCTTACTGATGGCGAAATCACACATTTACTACTCTGTGCTTCTTCCTTTGTAACTTATCCACAAATAGTATGATTATGTGTCCAGAATTACATTGTACTAGCTGACCGGTTCTCACCATCATAAACCATTCCCTCCAAAGTATGCTTTTTTTCCGCAGTGTCTTACCTAAATCACTGAGGTAGGGGAACTAGGACTAAATACCTAAATAAGTGTTGTTGTTTTTTTGTTGTTTATATTCATCTTTCTGCTTTTCTTGTCAATTATCTGCCATTTTCATTTTGTTTTGAGAGTGGCGCCAATATAAGTTGTTCGTCTTGAGTGGGCCGCTATCTGTATTTTGCTTATGTATGTTTGATCAGTACAAAAATTCAGTCATTCGAATTCATTGCACATTTTCATCTAACTTTCATCCATGCACCCAGCAATGCCCGTACATACTGTCCAGAGCAAAACAACGACAACAGTAGAAACATTTGGTTGCAAGTTTTATTGCTAAGCGTTCATGAAAAATTTATGACAAGTTGACAGCAATGGCTTGACATTTCTGATGTTTGTTTACACATTGCTTGGCCGTTTTCTTAAGATAACAGTGGGATTAGTATGTTAACATAACTGCTGGGATGTATGTAATGGCACACTTTATTTAAGTGAACTTCGACTTATTTTGTTGCTAAAACGTGCTATTCCTTCTATAAAGATGTATCACTTGTTACAGATAGCATCAGTCTTCATATGCCAGTTTTGTTACAGATCTCATTATCAAGGAGGATACAGATTCGGACGTACAAGATGATATTTTACGTCATTGAACAAGTGGTCATGTAATGTACCTGAAGGTTGATTAGAAACTAATGTAATGTAGGACTTTAATTACTTGTATTTAAAACTGCTACAATTTCTCTCATCTTCCCTAACAAATTCCATCGTAAGGACTGACATTCAATGTAATTCAGAAAACCGGCACTGTAGGTTTGCAAAAAGTCAACTGTCAAATTTCAAGAAGTGTCTGACAAAGCCACCTGCAGTTTTCGCGCCGAAAAGCATTTCCGAAAGTTTTTTAATCTCCAAGCAGATGTAGGGTCCAGCTCAGTACTTTACTTTTTTTTCAGGCATTTTCTAAGTCTTTCCGATGGTTCTCTTTTCTCATATATCTTTGCTTTCCTCCATCCATCTGAACCCTACATTAGCTCTTGAAGATTAAAGTTACACATTTAATAAGTTTATGATAAAACCAGCTATGATTGAAGAAGGATTGGGCTGTGCCTTTCAAACACAATACTGCATGAACTTGGAGATTACCAGTCAGCCAATCATTTAGGTTAGCGCTGTAGCTGTGTAGGTATCTCTAAAGCACATAACCTGCAGTCCGTGTACTGAATGTGTTTAATATGTGCATGCAGATTTTTTGGCGACGCCTCAGGGGCTAGCCTAATTTTACTCTGGAAAGGAATGTAACATCAGACGGAGGTACTTGTTTTGGTTGAGTTTGTGTGTTAGCAGCTATAACTCGTGAAAGCAAGATTGTCTTGAAGGTTTTATATGAATGTGGGTAGGTGGGTAGCTATGGAAATCCCAAAGAAACATTATGATCTTTGGTGATGCAGATAAGGTTTGTCTGCTGCAAGGAACTTTAGGTGTTGAAAATGTCAAGCCCTTTAGTAAGTTGAATATTCAGTAAGCGGACTCTTTGATTGTGTCGAAAAGACAGCCCAAACCTTTACCATCAGGAAACGATCACCAGATTATGATTGCCAGAAGCATCAAAGCGTTATTTGTCAATCTTGTTGACTTCACTCACTCGTCGGCACTCCAACTACAACTTGTCTCACGCACAAAGGTTCTCCATTCAGGTATTTCCTTGGAGAGATAGAACGATTCCATCAGGTAGATGGAAAATTATGGACCTTTTAAGGCCACACATAGACGAACGGTGTTTCTGGAGATACTTTGCTTTTTATTTTAGGTTCTTTATTTCATTAAAATTGCAGATTTATCTAGAAGGGATGAAAAGTGTTCGTGGTATTTGTAACTGCACAATAGCTCGAATCCCAAAATTTTAGTAGTTAAATCCTAAGACATTCAAAAGCTTCAATTTTGAATGTCTTACATCAGGTGGGCCATGGGAATTATGATATGCACACGTTTTGCCTTTTGGGTGCCCAATAAAGTTTTCAGACCGGACTCTTATACACTGGGAGTAATGCAGGCAGAAGACTTAAAGTCAACTTTAGAGGTGGGTGCATTCAATGCCTTTTTTTCCATTCAAACAATGTCAAAGAAAAAGCAATGTTTGTCATTTCGCTAATGTTATAGGATGGGTATTTTTTGTCATTTATCAGTTGTTCCTTGATACATGAGACAAGTTGTTGTGTAAAGGAGTGGGGACTAGTAAGGGCACGGCACCTTCTGCACAGAACCGACAGTGATCCTGTCGTTGCCCGGACAGTAGATGTTCAAGCGGTAGTTACCCGGCCCAATAATGAACTCTCCACGGCACCAGTCATAATTTCCGTTGTAGTCTCCATAAGGAAACACCTTCCACCATCCACCTGCAATGAACGAAAGAACAAGAAATCTCAGATGTCATACCCAGTAAGGCTAAGGTGACATTTCCACAAAGGGGCCCGGCCGGGCAGCTTTCGGGAACGATAAGTATGATGTGAAAGACAACAACATAAAACGGACCGAAAATAATTCAACAGCATGCATTGCGCATATTTATTGGCCTAAGATATCTTTTGAGAATTTTGTAACGCCTATAGCAGGAGTTAGGGTCAATTATACTAAAGACGATCATGATGATCATGTGGTCCTTGCATTTCATGCAACAACATTTCAACATGTCCTATCACGGACTATGATGGAGCAGCAGTTGTCCATCTCGATGTTGGGGTTGCTGGTCTGGTGGCTCTTCTCGGATCCACAGAAGTCGTTCTTGTCAAACAGGGTGATGGCGTCCTGGTTGATGGGGCGAAGGGAGCGAACCTGGTCTGTAAAGTTGGAAATATAATAATCACAAATCAGCAACTTACTCAAAGGGGTGGTACTCAGTGTTTAGTTCCAGGGTAGTCGTGTGCGTATATTTTGATCCCGCGTTTAAGATGCGTGCTATATTAGAAATTTCCTATGAAACATTGACAGTACCAAAATTAATATGCGTAAATGAAATCAAATACTAGTAAGAATGACATCAAATAACATCAAATATCTAGATCGAATGTAATGTTTATACACTTTAAAACCGTGGCAGTTTTAACGTGTATGAAAAGCTAGTATATTGTATATTGTTAAAGCTAATTGTTGGTCTGAATGAACTTAATTCAATTCATTATATAGTCTATGAATGGTTTTGGTCCAATATCGTAAATCACTGCAGAAGTACGGTTATACCACATGAAGAGAAGTCCAAGTGTACTTGTATATTGTTAACGCTAATTGTTGATCTGAATGAACTTAAACTCAAGTCATATTCATGGTCTATAACCCATAATTCTAGGTGGTGTCACAGGCATAGTGCAGTCCCTTGGATTGGTGCTATAGACAGGTTTGACTGTCTCATATCATGTCATGTCATATCATATCATATCATATCATATCAGTAATATAACCCACCGTTCCAAGTGGCGTCACAGCCACAGTGCAGTTCTCTGGGTTGCTGCTATAGACAGGTTTGACTGTATCATATCATATATCGTATAATATAATATCATAACATATCATATCATATCAGTGATTTAACCCACCGTTCCAAGTGGCGTCACAGCCACAGTGCAGTTCTCTGGGTTGCTGCTATAGACAGGTTTGACTGTATCATATCATATATCGTATAATATAATATCATAACATATCATATCATATCAGTGATTTAACCCACCGTTCCAAGTGGCGTCACAGCCACAGTGCAGTTCTCTGGGTTGCTGCTATAGACAGGTTTGACTGTATCATATCATATATCGTATAATATAATATCATAACATATCATATCATATCAGTGATTTAACCCACCGTTCCAAGTGGCGTCACAGCCACAGTGCAGTTCTCTGGGTTGCTGCTATAGACAGGTTTGACTGTATCATATCATATATCGTATAATATAATATAATATCATAACATATCATATCATATCAGTGATTTAACCCACCGTTCCAAGTGGCGTCACAGCCACAGTGCAGTTCTCTGGGTTGCTGCTATAGACAGGTTTGACTGTATCATATCATATATCGTATAATATAATATCATAACATATCATATCATATCAGTGATTTAACCCACCGTTCCAAGTGGCGTCACAGCCACAGTGCAGTTCTCTGGGTTGCTGCTATAGACAGGTTTGACTGTATCATATCATATATCATATAATATAATATCATAACATATCATATCATATCAGTGATTTAACCCACCGTTCCAAGTGGCGTCACAGCCGCAGTGCAGATTGCGGATGTGGCCGGGGTCGGGGTAGATGCCGGCCGGCAGGCGGATGGAAGTCCCCTCGAAGTTGTTGTTGGAGTAAACCAGCCACTCTCCACTGCTCACCTTGATGGAGTGGCACGTGTTCTCTCCGGATGGGACGTCCTCAACTGAAAATTACATGAATAACGTTACAATTTCATTATTAATAGAAGTATTGCTCACAATGTCATTTTTTATCATACAAGGCCATGTTGATTTCAGTAATCATATGGATGATCCTCTGGGAACCTCAAAACTGATGCGAACTCTCCGGATGGGACGTCCTCAACTGAAAATTACATGGTTACAATGTTGATATGTTTATTGCTAAACAAAAATAAACTTTTATTATACAACTAGCGATATGAGTACCCTACACGAAACAGTGGTAGGTGTTCACTCCGGATGGGACGTCCTCAACTGAAAATAACATGAATAACGTTACAACGTTACTGTTAATACATTAATTTTTCGACAACAATGGCCATTTTTTCATTATACAAGGCCATGTTGATTACAGTAAATACACATGTATATGGATTACATCCTCTGGGAACCTGAAAACTGATGCTAGCGTGCAAATAAAAAAAAGTTTTGCCTTCATTATGAAATCTAAGTGGTCGGGAAGGTTGAACGAAATGCTGATGACCAATCACTTCATCATTGATTGGTCAAAAAGTTGGGGAAAAGTTTGCCATTGCACAGCCAAAAACAGTACCGTTGCCATGGGTCATCTTCCTTCCTGGAGGTAACAAACAAACGGAGGATAATTTCCCTCACCGGCAGCAAATCCTGACGCGTAAAGCTCCAATTCTCTCACATACGGCTGCCAGCCCGTGTAGGTCTGCGTGATCACTAATTTCCAGTAACGGGCTTTCCCCTGGAAGCCTCCGAACACCTGACGTTGATCCCCACTTTGTACGTTGTCAACGGACACCACGTCCTCCCAGTTGTACGGGCGCCCAGCTTCCGACTTCTGCAGCTTGAAGACCTTGGTGTCGTGCGTGTGGTCTCCGACGTTCGTTATCCCGATGCGGTTCAGAGTGTAGGACTCTTTGAGATCAAGCACGATGAACCAGTCGTTGTAGCCATGGCCGGTCATGGGTCCCAGTACGTGTCAGGGTTCCCTTCCAGGGCCTTCCCGGCATCGTACGTCACTCCGTTGGAGTCCACCCATGCTGGACCGGCCGAGTCCACTACCCATGAGGGGTCCCGAGGAAGCCATCCTGAAGAGGGGTAATGTTTAAGGGAGAGGGAGGGACAACAGACAACGGAGAACAATGACGGTCTGTCTCTGTGAAATGCTATTAAGGTAGCAGAACAGTATTTATCCGCGAACCCCGGGGTCTATGAAGCGGTAGTACGGATCAACTTCTTGAAGGAGACTGAGGTAAAAAGCCTTATTTGACGGGGCAGCCAGATATAACCTGTGCTGCGTGGTCACGAAAGGTGTCGACTCTGAGACTGTATGATTTGGATTGTTTTCTATTTCGTGTATATAAATGCGCCCCATTACGCAACTGCCCTTCTAGCGTGAGCTGGCTGCAGTTATGTGACCTCCGCAGAGCGGCGTTTCAAAGTGGGCGTGAAAGGGCGATGCGCCAACAGGATTTTGTTGTTTTTGGCGACGCCTCAGGGGCGGAGGCATTTTCTACAGTATTACGATGGCTTTGAAAGAATTTTGAAAATTCCACGAATGCATTCCCTTGGGAATTGATTTTTGGCTAAACCACAGGGGTGTCGTCCATACAGTGGTCATTGAAGACTATTCTAGCTGTTATTCTTCCTTTGTTGATGCATTCTTTGTTTTCAGGATCAATGATTTAAGGGAACGGTCTTTTCACATAGCCGGAAGTGACTGCGCTCCTTGCATATCATAAGCCGTACACATAGATTATTACGATGTTTCGCATGCTTTATGAATTTGCAATGGCAACCAATATGTCCCAGCTTTTTGCCGTTATGTCTTTTATAAGCCTGTGCTTTTTACAATATAGAATGAAATGCTGTCAATTGGTTATCGTTCGGAGTCATAGAGAGCCTGATTTTGAGTGGTAGAAAAATAAGATGTTTTAAAGAAGACAAGACCAATATAGCACAACTTTTGCCAATATCTTCTGAGCTTTGCTTTTATAAGGTGGGATAATATGCTTCACGAGGTCAAAAAAATATAGAAGACCAATGTGTCACAGATTTTTGTCGATATCTCTTTATGAAATATGAAATGTTGCGCTTTCAGGTGGTTGTCGTTTTGAATTGAAGCTGGTGTGTTACGCCGAAGGACTGTTATACCAGGTTATACCGGCTATATAGATACAGGTTACGTAAAGCCTGATTTTGAAAAGTTAATAAGTCACATGTTTCAAACAAGCCATGAAACCAATGGGTTTCAAGTTGTTTAGATTCTGCTTTGAAGACTAGCATAGCTAGAATAAAGGAAGGACGCAGAGACAAGGTTTTCCGTACACTGGGCACGGGAGACTGTTAAGATGGTTTGACGTTACTATATACTAGTAATGCTGGCCTCGCTAACTTCGTTCTTAGCTGCGGATCTCTCTTTCTCTTCTGAACTATACTCTCTGACTCTCTGTCATACAAATACATTATATCTGGTGGGCACATTTTGGCGTATCAAACAG
>NC_049983.1:16277113-16282388 GCF_000003815.2 Branchiostoma floridae | reverse complement strand
ACACCACAAAACGTGGCCCATACATCTACGGTCCATTCATATACATATAAAATCAACTACTACAATGTATACACTAAAATACATATTCGTGATATAAACAGTCAATCAATCAGTCAATCCGTGAATTCTATAACTGGTGTCATGTCAGGTTATCTATACATGTACAAGTATGATCGCAATCTATCGGCTGTACGTCTTGGCTCTGCTACTGGCCTCTACTTCCCTCATGTTGCCCTCCTTCTGTAGATGGCGCTGTTCTGGATGTTGTGTGGCTCCCCTCTGTTCAGAATTTTCAAGCCGCACAAATGTATCTTCTAGCTCCTCCCAGCGATCGATGGCCACTTCTGCATATTCTTATGTTGGTTTTCTTCATTAGTACATACACCTCCGGTTTGATTAGGTCCGTCGTCGCTGTGGGAAAATTATGTACGGTTCTTTGTTGTACATATAAAATCCACTATTATAATATATACACATTATATATACATATTCATGGTATAAATCAGCCAAAACCAGCCCGTGAATTGTCTAACTAGTTTTAGGTTTTCTGTGGTTGTGGCAGTGCAATCGATTTGCTGCTCCAGATCTGCTACTGTTCTGGCATTTCTTAGGCCCTCTCGTTGTCTTCCTTCTGTGGACGGTGCGGTTCTGGGTGATGTGTAGCTCCTTCCCGACTTTATAAGGTGCACAGACGTCTATTCCGGCTCCTCCAGCGATACAGCTCGTCTCAGTGACTTGCAGTGGAAGGACCCGACTGACTTTGTGATGGAACTGTTTCGTCCTGATGGACACAGGTGTGGGTGTCAGGAACATCTCGTCGTTGTCGCTCTTGTCCTGTATGGTTAGTCTGTTGGGATCGAGAGAGAACACAAAAATGACATCGCCCGTTTTATATACTATACGAATATACTGATACTGACACTAATGGTTTATTCAAAAGTCACCCATAACTTTGTCATCGTCGTTGCACGTTTATTTGGGTGCTCGTCACAGCTATTAAAGATATGTTGTAGGAGCTGATGTTGAGATATCACAAATAAAGAAAAAGAGTCACAGTGTGTGGCGTGGCGGTGTTGTGGAGTCCAAGTGAACATCGTCATCATTGCTCTTGTTAAGTATGGTCGGCCTGTAAATGGATCGAGGGAGAACACACACACACACACACGCGCACGCAATGTTATAAACCATAACAACATAAATGACAGGACTGTTGAGTGGGCATCACAGAAGTTTTAGACAAGGACGCAAGTCTGGGGACGTATGCAGAGCAAATGACTGGGAGCCAGACACAAGAATCCACAAATTTCCTGTCAGATCACTAAGGTCGTTGTCTTCCCGTTCAACATAACCTTTCACTTAACTTAACTAAACATAACTAAGTCGACTTAAACCAGAGCAGCACAACGGGCATACTCACCTGAGGAGAAATTCATACATAATCTCATAGGCGATTAGTTACTCGAATCCTCAGCATGCGGCCATTTGTCTCCATTTTGCAAGTCCATGTCAGTCGAACCAGTCCATGTTTCTTTTGAAACAGTCCAAGGTCGTCGTCATGTTGACTGGAACATTTCTGTCCGGGGCTAAAAATACACCAAATGTGAAGCCAACTGGCGATTGAAGCAATTGAAAAAAAGTTAACAAAACAAGCCTTCAATTAAGAACAATTTGAAGAGAATGGCTCAGAAAAATACCGTTCAGAAACGAAATAGTTAGGGTTTTTCTGCCACAGCTTTGCGTGGTACCATCTGTGAACGGATGGGGTAGCGTCGACGAGGGGGCGAAACTCGGTACGGAAATCATGGATGCGTGAGTGGAAGTCCGGCATGTTACAGGGGGATTTCAATCGCCAGATTGGTTCAACTAGAATCGCCTGTCGAACTGAATGGATTTCAGAGATTTTGCGTGCCAAAGCTACTAAATCACGAGCTATGGTTTCTGGAGCCCATTGGCGTCTACATATATCGTTGTGCCCTAGCTCTACGTACACAATGTGAGGACTGGTTTGCTGCAGAATAGGAAGCACACTAGCGTAATATTTTGGGATGGTGCAACCCGGCACGCCATGAAACTGAATGTCTACGTAATAGATACCCAAAAATTAGGACAAATTGCTCGTCGGAGGCTGTCATAGTACGACGCCGAACAAATGACTTCTGTCGGGATACAAAAGAGTGTCTGGTAACGGCAATGTTCGTAGTTGAAGTATCAGAAGGACAAGTTTGTAACAAGATACAACAATATGGCAGCTCACCGTGGAGTTGAGTTCGGTCACTGAAGAAAGGTTCGGCTAGTTGATCGGTGTTGACCGGATGTTCGCCTCTCTAAGCTGAAGACGGGTCAAGAAGGGTCAGGAAGTCAACAGTCTGGGAGTAAGTTGTCAAAGCACTGTCCAAGCAATGCCGCCGGGTACGTACGAACAAGTTCGGAGGAAATCCGGCTTGAGACCGCGAAAGTTGTGTCCTATGTTAAGGGCCTCGCAAGGGCTCTGTAGGGAGACACCGGAACGGGGACGTGATTGACCGGTACCGAGGAATGAACCGACGGAGACCTAGCTGACTGGCTCCAGGGACGGGCCGACGTTTACGGGGTCTTGGCGCGCTGGCTCCGCTGAACGGGAAGCGGTTTCCGCCGACGGGGCGTATACGTGGTGGCTTGGCCAGCAAGATGAAACTAGGGACAAGCGTGTTCAAATCGTCCGACAAGGTTAGAGGAAAGACTTAAGCGAAAACTCGAGAAATTTTAGAGCGAAAAGTCTGCGATGCATACGCCACGAGATGCGCTGCTGCAATGACCGCTTTAGCGGTACCGTGGCACCTTGCCGTGCCAGCGGCCGGGCCACATACAGAGTTCTGTCGGTAATAAACAAAGGGATGTTTTTGGCATTGATTAGCACGGCGGCATTTCGGCTCAGATCAATTAGGGATGTCACCGATTACTAAGAAATTCCGACATCACCAAGACAAAGACGCCGACCCCATGTGGCCATGGTCTGGCTAACATCGTTACCCGAACTGAGATGAATTATGCAGATGGACTGATTACAAAGGGGCGCCGCAATGAGTAAAATTTTTGTCACTTAGATCGGCTCTCATTCATTCCAAGGAGCTTCCTTGTTCATTCCATTCAAAACATTGTATTCGCGCTGATGTCATCCACAATAGCTACTTACTGTGGCCTAATACTAAGTGAGGTGAAAGGGTCAACATAATATTGGATAAAAGATTTGCCAAAAGAATTAATAAATCTCTCAAACAAGATCTTCAACAGCTCCTCAAAAATAAGGGTGATGTTACGGTTACATTTCCAAACGGGAACCGAGCAGGCAACTTTCGCTCCTCAAGCTGGGGGTAGTTTTACGGTAACAGTTCCAACCCGGGGTCCGATTGGGCAACTCTCGTGAACAAATAAAAAGTATGTAGAGGGCCTAAAACACACAAAATGCAAAGAAAATAAGTAGTGGCAAGGAGGTTAAAGAAATGATTCTTTAACCTCCTTGGTAGTGGCCATAATTTGTGAACTGATAAACGACCATAAACAGCTTTACTTTTTAATTTGGATGTCTATCCTTCATAAATGTAGCTTTATTTTTTTTTTATTCCGGTAACTTCCGGTTGGGAAATGTGACCGTAACATAAGACATTCATGATCATTCTTAGGTAGCCTTATTAGCAAGTTCACAGGTACCAGTTTTGTTGATGCCAAAATGCCTAAGAAAAAGGCGAACACGTTCAAAAAATATGTCCAGTCTATTCTTTTTACTTTGCCGGACAGACTGAGACAGATAAGATAAAAGTCGTGTAGAGAATTTGTACCATATGTTTATGTTACTAGGTAACTAGGCTATTTTAGGAATAGGACACGTGACTACACCATATATGGAAGTTCATTTGAATGTAGCATTGACCAATGACTGGGGAGAAGAGCTATGAGTAATTGGTAGAGCGCCAAGTTTGAACTGCCCAAGACGCTGCCAATGCTCTGAGAGCTACTCTTGTATGTAGTAGTATGATGTATGAAATATGATGTAGTATAGCGCATGCTTCCGTCTGTAATTACCCTATCTGTGGAGTAAGACATGGTTAGGCTTATGTACACAATTGTGCATACCTGGATAGTATAGACTGCATAGTACATGTAACATATGTGTCAGCCAGGTTCTGTCTGGCTGAAGGTGGTATCAAATCATCAAACGTAGATCCTGTTGGCTCCACCCGCTGTTGTTCATGTAGACATTTGTTTTCGGCTTTGTCCTCACGTGCATCGTAAGCCACTTCTAGCTATTTACCAGGACTTGAGGTGGCTCGTGACTGTTCGATTTTAGCTGGAGGGGAAAAGCAGGTGTTTCAGGGGTTTTTTTTGGGGGGGGGGGGGGGGCGTGATCTTTGGGCCTCCTTCCCAAGGGTGTACCATCGGGCATGCATTTGGTATGCGGAAGCGTGACCTGAAAACTACGAAGGCTCAGAACTACATTAACCATATTTTTCTCTGTACTAATAATACTATGTACAAACATACTGTTGAAGATAATCTACACTTTTTATTATCATGTCCCTCGTTTATATTGAGGAAAGACAGAAGATTATGGACGTAATTACCTTGTATATTGTGCATCCTATAATCCGTCTTCTTATGGACCGAACCGGTCAGATAATGTCACATAGTCCTTAATCTTTAATTCTTTGGAATTCTACATTATTGTTATGGTTATCTTCTTTATGAGAAATCAGGAGAAACAAGACTGATGCGTATGGCTGAAGAAAAGCGGATCCTGCGAAAAGAACTCTACAACAGACCTGAGTCAGCTTGCAGATGTGCCCTATGTGGCAGAGAATGCAATGCTCGTATAGGGCTGTTTAGCCACAGTCGACACTGTAGGGCTGATAGCAATTAGGATTTTGCCATGGTCAATATTGACCGAATGAAACCATATATAGATTGAAGCCGTCAGTTGCAGTAGCAATTTAAGTCCTTAATTTTTAATGCTTTAAATCTCTCTATTATTGTTATGGGAAGTTCTTGATGCAAGTCTTGAAGTTTTGTACATGTACTGTTTTAGATCTTGTTTGCACGTGTTGCAATCGATTGAAGGATCGATCGACTGACAATTCGGACTATAACCAAAGTCAAAGATAATGTCATAATAAGAAAATTGCCTGTGTAATAGTATCAGAAGTTCAGAATATTTTCGCCCCTCCTTAATTTTCGCCACTTTTGCCCCCCCCCCCCCCCCCACAGAACCACCCCAATAAAAAAAAAAACCCCCCCCCCCAAA
>NC_049983.1:16237603-16277013 GCF_000003815.2 Branchiostoma floridae | reverse complement strand
GCCGGAAACTGTGTTCTGCTACCTTAAATGGAAACTGTTCTTTGCTCTGCACTGACAGTTTGTATGGAAACTGTATCCGATACAATGTACAAAATTAACCAAATTAAGGGTGTCATAATCTCATCCATGAACGTTGTGACACGGGTCATGTCAACGTACCAGTACTCAGTAGCTCGGCATGGCAAGTGTAAAAAAAAGTGGAATATAAATCCACTGATGACGGCCCTTAACCAACCCAAAATTCTTTACCAACCATTCTTTTTCAAACACAGATTACATAGATACATATTAAAATGTTCAGTCGTGGATCTTAATAGACTCAAATCACTGAGAATGCTGACTCACCATTTCCAGAGTACGTCTTCTTGGTGCCACGCAGGCGCTCCTCGCTGTAGATCGTGATGCTTGCCATGGTACACTCGCCTGAAAAAGAAAGCTTACATGTCATTCAGTTGAACTCAGAAATGTACAACGAGTTTACTATGTTTGTAAATTCATATGTGAGCATTTCTATTCTGCAGTTTATAGTCGACCATACGAAATTCAGTGCACTTTTATTTGTGTCGATGAAGCATTTGTGTTCATCATTGACATAATCTAGAAAAGGCGTATTGAGTGTGCTGTCACTGGTGTGTGAGTCGTTTGTGAGTACTTGCGCGCGCGCGAATATAAGTGTGCGTGAGTATAGTTCGAATGTGTGTTTGTGTTACCGTGTCACACAGTGTGCGTGTTTGCATGAATGTGTGTGTCTGTGTGTACGTGTGTGTTTGTGTGACTGTGTCACAGTGTGTGTAAACGTGTGTGTGTCTGTGTGTATATATGTGTGTGTTTGTGTATACATGTGTCCATGTCTGTGTGCGTGCGTGTGTGTGTGTTTGTGCGACTGTGTCACAGTGTGTGTATACACGTGTGTGTGTGCGTGTGTGTGTTTTTTTTTCATGTGAGTATGTGTGTATGTGTGACTGTGTTACACAGTGTGAAAGTCTTGTAGCCGTTCTGCTTCAACGACTCAGCGGCTGAGATATAGACATGATAACGAGTCGACGCCCAAATGGCACAGGTCAGGGTAGGGCGACCCTAACAATTAACTGTAATTTTCTCCACAATAGCGGAGTTTGAATCTCAGCCAATTTGGCTTTCTCTAATTTTGCAAACCTATGGTGGTTTTACACACACACACACACACACACACACACACACACACACACACACACACACACACACACAAGCACTCACTCACACACGCACACACATCCAAGGTCACAACGTCAGGGGCATGGCGGGTATCGAACTCGGGACGTCGGAACCTCTCGGGACGCCCAACATAACGCCAAAATGATGTAAAAGACGATTAGAGCCCTTCAGAGGATAAGCCGTCATGCCGCATTAGCCAGGAACGATCAGACGGAAAAAATGATTATGTCATAATCATGACACTGACACGGGCACCGCCATATTGGAAGTTTGCAGCTTTTCAGCAAGTTTGTGGTATCACCTTGTGTTCCCGTTTTCACGCTATCAAACTCCCGGGTGCACCATCACTAGTTGCTAGAAAATGGGCAGGTTTTAACGAACTGAATGTCCTGAATTAGAACATGTGTTTATATATAGTATTCATGTACCGCATTGTTTTCGCCATACAACGTTTTCTTCCAATAAACAGAATGCTCTATCCTCCTACGGTTTGTATGTTTGCTCTCTTCAGAGGTTGGTGGAGAATTTAAGTAACTAGCAAAAAATCAAATTCTTAACTACTTTAGCTTTGCTCTTCACGTAAAACTGTGGTTGTGCGCACTTCCACCCTTGCGCGAGGAGAGAATTTCCAAAGTTTGGAAAGACGCAGGCCTTATCAGGTGCCGTGTATACTACTATACCCAGGTTTTTCTCGTAACACGAACTGGATTGTGCTAAATGAAACTCTCCTCTCGATAGGGTCACGCGCGGATCCAGGGGGGTGCGCGCCAGGCGCGCGCCTCCCCCTTCAGCTGGCAAAAAATAAAAATTGGTAAGATAAACCCAGGCTACTAGAGGTCTTCTGGGGGACGCCAAGAATATTGACAACGTTATAAAACCAATTCGCTTATTTGAAAGGAGGTTTTCTCGTAATTATTTAGAGAAACTTGCGGTTTGCAATTACTAGTGGGTCCTCCGAGTCACGAAAACTTATGGTAGAGGCCCGGGGACGGAGCGCGGTGGCATCAATTTCTCCCCATGAAATTCGTGGGCCGCTGTAAGCCAAAATCGGCGCTTAAAAATATAGAAAGAGCGTAGAAATTTTGTAAGATCTCCAAAAAATCAGCGAAAGTTAATTATTTTTAATAAACTGATGATTTCTATCGTCCGTTATCGGTTAGAGAGACTCGACCGGTCGACCCCGCCTTGGGAAAATCGGCGTCGTGCGCCGACACCCCCCTCCCCACTACAGTTCTGATCAGTCGCCGCAATGATTGATCGTCGTTTGATTGACGTTTTTGTTGTCATTTTCCCCGATTAACCGTCAACAATTGCCACCACAGAAGCAAAAAGAGTCCGTAATATGTATAATTTCAAATGCGTAAGACACTTTCAAGATCTTTCAAAATAGTCTCCTGCAAGCCGCTCAGACCCTACGAGATTTCGATGCGATTTTATAGGAGCGCGAGCCGCTTCGAGGAGCTAGTCACATCAGCAGCCAGGTACAAATAATTTTGCGATATTATTTCTGTAACGTAGCGTCATTTATGAATATTAAGAAGGACGAACTAGCCTTCGTTAGGTTTGTCCTCAGTGATAGTTGCTAAAAAATGTCCCTAACGTGAACTAGACACAGACAATGCAAAAATCAGTGTTAATTTGTTTCTCAAATTTGCTCAGAGAGAGAGAAGAGAGAACTGGTTTATTTATTGAACGCACACAAAATCAAGTACAAGCTGGTAGTCCGGAGACTAAATTGCCTCGCACTAAGTACACAAGAGAGTATAATGGAAATCCCTGCATATGTGCAGTAATCAAATTATTATAATCGCAATTCGCACTCAGCTGTACAATTTAAAAGTGTGGATCTACACACACATAGTCAATATATATATATATATATATATATATATATCAGTAATAAAATCTCATTTCAATCTAAAACATCACTATTAAGGAAAATTAAAAAGTGACATCTGAAGTCTAACATGAATTTAAAAGGTCGACACAGTATGGGAGCGTAGTGTTCCTAAAACGAGCCGTTCTACACTTAAACTGAGTGAAGTTGTCAGCGTTTCTGAGGCCTCTACCATGTGCCTCAGAGCGGCGTGGTGGTAGCCAGTCGAAAACCTCAGAATGGACAAGGGATCTGGCAAACTTGAGGCAGTGAGCCTTACGTCTTACATGCAAATGTTCCAGATCACACACCTGCAGTGCCGAACTGTAGGAACTGTAGGAGCGACCAAGGATAATCTTACAGGCTCTAACCTGGATACGCTCTATCATACGTGACTGTTCTACTGTAAGACCAGGGTGCCAAACCTGGCAGGCGTATTCCAGGGTGGGGCGGACAAACCCTATGTACACAAGTACTATAGTGCTCAGACCGTGTTTCTTCAAACACCTAATCATGTAAAGGCGGCGGTTAGCTTTGCCCACAATCATTACTACATGTGCAGTCCACTTCAAGTGTGCTTGTAGTATTACACCCAGGACCTTGGCCATGTGTACAACTTCAAGTTCAGATGTGCCAACAAACAGTTTGGGAGTTTCAGGCGGTCTTCACAGGAAGCATATTTTATGTACATCACCATGCATTTAGTTGGGTTAAGCTGCATGTAGTTCTTGTCAGTCCAGCTAACAAGATTGTCCAGATCGGTTTGAACTTTGGAAGAATGGTTCTAAAATGCACCAGAGAGCCTCTATTTCTTAAAAATTTTCTGGGGGAGGCCCCCCATACCCCCCAACGAGAGGGGGTACCCTCCTCTCGTGCTCTCCCCCCGCGCAGCTTGCGCTGCGAGGCAGCGGCCCCCCTTAGCAAATTTCTGGATCCGACAGTGAGGGTAGAAGTGGTCTGAGCAAAGACCGGACAGCTTTTGGGAACGAAAAGAATGATATGAAAGATACCAAACTATGTAAGACGAAAAGAGAAGTGTCGTGGGCATTATTTGTGTACATTTTTAAGAATACATTTCTATTTTTCCTTTCCATGCAGAGCCTAGCCGGGCCCCTGTTTGGAAATGTGACCCGATCCCGAATAGTAAAACAACTCTATTACAAAAGAAGAGACACCGCATACATCAACAAAATACCGTATACTTATCTGAACATGTATCTTAGATCTCTCTGTCTAATTTCCTTTTCTTCAACGGTACTCACATCACAATCGCACTGCAGCAAGAGCGCGTGTCCTGCTGCCATTACGGTAACGCCCCCCGGAAGTAGACTCCTTCGCAGACTTCGATCGCCTTTTATTTTATGGTGGGGGATGCGATTTTCAACGTTGACTAAGGTTTTCTAATGCCAGGAAAGGAGAAGTCAACCATGGAAGGGACTTTCACCCCACCTCCAGAACCAGCTACAAAACAAACTTTCGGAGACCCAAATCATAAGTGCGTAACAGTGTATGTTTGGATTTTCGGTGTGACTGATACTGTAAATGGGAAATATTTGCGGAGATTCAATTTCGCGGGAAATTGGAATTGGAAATTTCACATTGGCTTGAGCAAGTTTGCGGTTTGAAGCACAGTAGTGCTACGGTAGAAATGTCGCGGTGGTTTTAAGTTCACATTGAATAGTTCACCTCGAAAACCGCGAACATAAAACCTCTCGAACATTTTTTTTTTCTTTTTACAGTATAGGCAGTCATCGCGCGTGCCTCAGAAGGTCAGGGTCGGTGACTCACATTTCCAAACCGCTGCTCTTTTAGCGGCGGGAACAAAAAATAAATTCAAAGTGTATATCAATAAATACACATCATTTATGCTCATGACTAGTTTTCCGTTACGTTTTTTGTGTATTGTTGTTTTCTATATCGTAATTTGCCCGGCCAAGCGCCGGTTTGGCAATGTTACACGTCTTGACCTGTAATAGGCCCACAGTCCACTGGCACGGCGCTCTCGCTGCGATGGCAAATTTACCCGTCATGGTCGGAGAGCGCCGTGGAATCGCCATGGGAGCGCGACGAGAGCGCGGTGAGAGTGCCATAAGAAAATCTATCGTAGTTCATCTCTGAAATCCGTTGAGTAACCTTTCGAATCTTTGGCCGCCCGCTGAAGTTGCTGCACGGCGCTGAGGCAAATTTGCCATCGCAGCGAGAACGCCATGAGAGCGCCGTGAAATGGAATGGGAGTATTACATGTATGCTTGGAAATCAACTTTTGTAGGGGTCACCCAGTTGTCTATAGATGAAATTAATAGATAAACAAATGTGACCCTGGTAGACGCTAGTATATCTCGCCGAGTGGGAATAGCACTCAGATTGAGATTATATTGTTATCCTAAACGAAGATATAGACAACAATTTACTTACGGGTATCTTGTACAGCTACGACTGCCTGTTTCTCTGCTGACGAAGTTTCGGAGGGTGATGTCTCTTTCGTCGGTAGAACCGTCAGAGTGACCGCTCACAGAGTTGGGAAGAATATATAGAGCTCGCTGCAGGAGGGGGCGGTGTCTAGAAAGCTTTCAATCGGGGGTTACTAAAAGTCATCAATATATTTGGGCGTTCCTCGGTCGGATTCCTTCACACGGTTATTATATGATAATGGCCAGGTGTGCAACAAAAGGAGGGCGACTTGTGTCATTTGTCATACTTAGTGATGGCCTGACTGTCATGTACCGTGAACCAGCTCCTGCCAGGCTATCATCAAGGGCAATTTGTGCACTATCTTACCATCATGCATTGTTAACCGATCTACTTTAGTCGACGATATGATGCCTAATTTAATATAGGAATGTCTTTGTGATGACCGCCTCGTATCTATTTGAAACATATGACCAAGGAGGTTAAAAAAGGGTTAAAGGTCCGTTATATGACCTTGTTCAACTTGAGCCTGAAATATCTTTAGTTAGAGAAACTGTTTTATCATACTTTTCGTTCCCGAACTTTTGTTAGTTTCTGCTATTCCTTTACCTCTTGTCCGGTCAAGGACATCTTACAGCATAATGCTCACCTCACCTCACCTCACCGGTCCCATAATGCACATGACGAGTAATTATGTATAATCAGATATTGCCGACATCGGGATAATAATTAGATAAGAGACGATAGACACGTGCACCCTCAGGCGACAAGACGAAGATGGTACCATTGTAAAGACTGTATAGTGATTTACGTAGCTGTGAAAGAGTTGGTCGTGGGAACGTGCCCTCCAATATGGGGAACTGCCGTGGGAACAGGAGTTAGCTTGGAGACGTCGTCACTAGTATATATATAGTTCGTCCTCTTACGTCACATATTTGATTAAGAACATGTAAGAAGGCTACACAGTCAGAATTTATTACACAGTTTTGGGGTGGAAGATCGTTAATTTTATTTATTTATTTGTTTGTTTGTTAACCGCCCCATGGCGTAGCACAAGAGGTTTGTACTGAAGAGTACAAGCTTCATATTCAGGCAGGTTTAAGCAACTGACATGACACTAAGCTTAAGAATATTCAGCAGCAAATCAGTGGTTGTCACTAGTACTAGTAACATTCGTAATTATGATATTCCATTACTGATAGATTGCTAGGGGTACATCACTAAACACACGTAGATATGGAAGGAAGGTCACACAAATATCATGCACCAGCCTTAGGGTAACGTCACATTTCCAAACCGGAGCCCGGTTGGGCTGTCTGTCACTTGGATGATCACCATAACACCTGTCTTGACCTATTATTCTCTTAACGTCTTGTGCAGTTTGATGTCTTATATATCATACTTCATTTCACCCGAAAGCTGCCCGACCAGGCTCCGGTTTGGAAATGTGACGTAGACTTTGACAAACAGCACCATCCCTATCGTTCAGTATATCAGTTGTCAGAGAGGTAACACGTGGTGGAATGGTCCGACAGTGGTCCCAGGGAAAGGAGGGGTCAACGGGAATGGATCGTACGGACACTCTACTTTCTTGATGGATCCGATGGTGATGGTTTCTCCCCCAGCCACCAGCTGTACGCGGTAGTTGCCAGGCCCCATCGTCTTCTCCGTGTTGCTCGGCGGGTACCCTCCGCTGTAGCTACCGTACGGGTACAGGCTCCACCAGCCGCCTGGGGTTATAAAGGAATGCATGGAGACCCTTATTGCTAAATTTAAAAGACTTTTGAAGTAAAAGAAATGACCAAACGAACGGACAGGGGCTATAAACGCTGAGCGTTCATACTAATGTTTGTATTATGGTTATGTAATGGTATATGTTGATGGATTTAATAGGACTTGATGTAATCTGTATCTCATATTTTATCTAAACCTTACCTCCCTCATGGCCTCAATGAAAAGCGGCCTGCAGGCCGATTTGAGCTTCTTATAAATCAATAAACTTTAAGGTTCAAATAATCAAACAATTTGCACAATATATACACACTGGGTTAAGGGCATACCACAACAAAAGAATACTTTACAGATACGAACAAGTATGCATGGCAAGCTACTAAGGTCAGGGTATCCCAAAAGGCTTTTTAAGGTCGTTGGCTATCAACTGTGTTTTTACCAGTCCTTCAGCCGCTTTTTACCTCAATAGCTACGGCCGCGAACAAAGTTTAATACAAAGCCATCCAAATGATCTTGAGTTATAAATGCGAACATACAAACATAACCAAAAACAATGCCCTTGTCGGAGGTGAACATCCTTCATGGAGGTAATAATTGAGCAAAAAGTAAACCCCGTGCGTCTGCGTGTCATAGTGACCTCTACCCCTTACCTACCCCGGATGACGACTGAGCAGCAGTTGTCCATCTCGACGTCAGGATCGTCACACGTGACCACTTGCTCGGCCCCACAGAAGTCGTCCTTGTCGTACAAGGTCACTGCGTCCTGCCTGACGGGGCGGAGGGACCGGACCATGTCTGCATGGGCACACAGATGGTTATTTCTTTATTTTTTGTATTTTGTATTTGCCTTTTGACAGACGAGAACAATGTGGGACTGCACTCAAGTTTGCAACTTATATTAACAGTGGCACATACACGATACAGACAAAAGGTAAAGGTAGTCGCTTTTCTCCCCGACAGAAGTCAGGTACCCAATTTGACACCTGGGTAAAGTGAGAAAAGTCGTGTAAAGTGCCTTTCCCACGGGCACAAAGTAGGGGTCACTGCGAGTATCGAACTAACGTCACGTCTATCTGTGGGGTTTGGTAGCAAAACTTGGATCATCATCCGGAATGTATGTGACCGGACCCTAACGTATGTGACCGGGTGGTTATTATACCTAATAGTATCCCATGTAAATGATGTAACACAGTCGAATTGCTGCATTTAGCCCATTTGGGCTAGCCTGGGTACCACCCGGATGGTAGTTCGCTCCCATGTTCGCTTTTCTGGATAGCAGAAGGGAACATGGGAGCTAACTAGTGTATAATGAATGTCAGGCTGTATATAGTATGATCTAGTATATAATGAACGCCGGAGCGAACTACTTTCCGGGTGGTACCCAGGCTACATTAGGGCAGGAACATGCAAATAGAGATCATTAAAGATATCACCATTCCATGTGGTGTTGGCCGGGTTGACGTGGTTGGAGCGGATGTGTCCCGGGTCGGGGTAGATGCCGGTCGGCAGGCGGATAGAAGTCCCCTCGAAGTCGTTGTATGAGTACACCAGCCACTCTCCGCTGGTCACCTTGATAGAGAAGCAGGAGTTCTGCCCGGCCGGTACGTCCGCCACTAGGAACCGCCGAGTACAGAAAACAAAAGAAAGTAATAATAATAATCATCTGGTGTATTTTGCCAGCCAGTAGGTACCCAGTATGAGTAATGAGGCTGTTTAACGTGGTCGAGGCACCTCCTCGAGCACGGGACCCCCGTTTTACGTCCCTCCCGGAAGACGATTTCGTGGAAACTTCGTGAGGCTACAGCAATCCGGACGTCCTTGGTTGGTCCCCCATCCAAGCACTGTCCGGACCGTCGCGTTGCTTAACTTCCGAGATCGAGGGATCGGGTGTACCAACGCGCCACGCGGCCGTAGCGTCCTCTGTTGTTACGTGTTTATTTTTACTTAGAGGGTGGTACGATCACCAGTTTATTAGAGTTACTACAATAACTAAATGGAAAGGAGTGAGTGAGTTTAGGTTTAAACCAGCTAGTAACTTGCAATTCTGAAAATACAGGGGCATTTTTGTACAACTTGTGGAAGGTGAAATTGTGAATCGAGAAGAAAATGTCGAAGGATCGTCAAAATGAAACGTTACCCTATCTTTATATTAGCGATGACGAACACAGATAGTTGACACTTCGAATCTATATCTAATTTGCGAGAAGAGAAGAGATGAGAACAATTTATAAATCAAACAACTTCCTGAAGACAGTAGGAGGTAACTTACCTGTGTCAGTGAATGTGTGTTTTGTTCCGCGCAAGCCCTCCTCATCATAAATGCTGATACTGTTGGTTGCCATTTTCTGTAGAAATATCAGAATCAGCAACATTTCCGCTTAAGACACGTACGCACCCCAGCACGTCTCAAGACACAACCCAACACGTCTCAAGACTCACAAAACACGTCTCAAGACTCACAAGATGCACTCCAACACGTCTCAAGACACCCCCTATACGTCTCAAGACACAACCCAACACCGTCTCAAGACACAACCAAACAGGTCCCAAGACACAAGCAAACAGGTCCCAAGACACAGCCAAACAGGTCTCAAGACACAACCAAACAGGTCCCAAGACACAAGCAAACAGGTCCCAAGACACAACCAAACAGGTCTCAAGACTCACAAGACACAACCAGTACGTCTCAAGACACAACCCAACACCTCTCAAGAGTCACACAACATATCTCAAGAATCTTACAATACCGCTCAAGACACAACCAAACACGTCTCAAGACACGCAACCAAACACGTCTCAAGACACAACCAAACACGTCTCAAGACACAACCAAATACGTCTCAAGACACAACCCTATACCTCTCAAGACACAACCCAACACGTCTCAGTACACAGCCCAACACGTCTCAAGACACAACCCATCACGTCTCAAGATGCAACCCAACACGTCTCAAGACACAACCCAACACGTCTGAAGACATCCCCCGACACGTCTGAATACACAATCTAACACGTCTCAAGACGCACCCCAACACGTCTCAAGACACAACCCAACACGTCTCAAGACACACTCAACACACCTCAGGACGTCTTAAGACACAACTCAACACATCTCAAGACACAACCCAACAAGGTCTCAAGACACAATCCAACACGTCTCAAGACACAACCCAACACGGCTCAACACACACCAACACCTCTCTAGACTCACACAATACGTCTCAAGACTCACAAGACGCACCCCAACACGTCTCAAGACTCACACAACGTTAACACTTCGATCAAGACACAACCCAGGACCTCTGAAGATGCATCCCAAAACGTCTCAATAACACTCAGGAGTCAAAACACAGACAATACGTCTCAAGACACCGACACGTCTCCGCAAGACAGACATAGTACCCTCAACACTCAAGCCGACACCTCTCAAGACGCGCACACATGTATCTCTAATACCCCTGTCACATTATCCACGATCTTCGGGCGTATCGATGGAAGATCGGCCATATTCAAGATCGACAGAGGGTTGTGCGTATTTCTCACCTGAAAACCGTCCCTGTCACATACAAGCCATACTTTGTACCTTGTACAAATGTTGTGCAACAAAGTTATCATTATAAAAGAGGCAAGGGCGATTGCCGCAGAATCGTCGTCCAATCGATTTTCGCCATATGGGACAGGGGTATAAGCATAGGTGGAGATTTCAGAAAATAAAACCTCGAAACAATGGTATCAACCCCTGAATACCAACGCTCGGAATACTTCGTATTCAATCGGAACCAAATCCAATATTTTTGTTACAATTGTGAAACAGTCTGTTAAGAAATGAGTGACGAATCATCGTACGCCTTCCATCATTAGTGAGTCCAAATTTCGTCAAACTCTGGTCTAACTTTCACAGTCCGTTTACGCTATCTCCGCAACAAATTTAAGCTAGTCTACAACAGCGCACCAGATAAGGGGCACTCACCCCTGTCGCTGACTCTTATACCACATTACTCTTGTCTTCGTGAACAAAGGGTATGAGAGAGTGAACCGATTTGTATCAGGTATCACTAGGTATTGTACTCAATAGGTAGCTGGAAAGGCTATTAGAAATTGGCATTCCGCCACCTAATGATACGTCAGAGGTTGCAAAATAAACTTCTGAGGCCGTCTAACTTTATTATCTAGACTATTTGTCTTATTTCTGTCATTTTTGCAGCAGTTTATGGAGTTTGGCAAATATTATGAAGTGTCGCATAGATATTTCTAGGCATGCCCCAAGAACAAATTCGTAAGTTCCTGTCTCTTTGAACGTGTTTGATATTTATTTTCCCGACCCCTGGCTACAGACGCAAATCACACAGTTACACTAAAACTTTTCTATATGCTGTCCACAAAGAAATACGACGTAAACGTATTCAAACCTGTCACTCCCCCCGAATAAAGAGAGTTCTGGAAGTTTCCACCCGTTGAACAAATTCAAACAGATGATATTTCAGATGCCCTATGATCGTGTCGGCGTCACTGAGTCCTTTGATTTGATCCATTTACTTATGATTTAGGACCGTGTCAAAAAGGCCAGCTCCCTGCCTGAGGCATTGCATACTTTACAGATAATGACGCGTTATCTGCTTAATTAATGTCAATCCTGATTCTCCGAAGAATCTCATTTAGAAAGCAACGCCAGGTGAATTAGATATACAGATAGTTCCCAACTGTGTTATTAAAGGTACACTACAGATATCTCTGGTCGTGATCACTCAGGACAAAATCAGCAAAACTACAAGCCAGTTTAGAAGAGGAATGACAGCAATGCCGAGTACAGCGCCCCCGCACAAAACTGGACAATTGCAGCCGCCTGATACCCAAGCCTGCTCTAATCGCGTGCTTGCAGGCACTGTGGTGGTTGACAGCGACATTAGTGACAGTAGACTGGTGATTGATTGTAGACGCAATGGAAAATTCCTGTAAGTTTGAGCAGACTTATTTTCCCCACAAGAAGTGGTTCGCGTTAACTTGCCTCTGACTCTGAGGATATGAAGGGCATTGCTGACACCAAATCCTCTTTGCTCGCGGGTCATCATTTCAAGGGTATACAACTACAGCAACTACATGTATTTCACGATTTAAAGTACCCCCTGTACGAGTCAAAGGTTGCGAGTTAATCTCTAAGGAAATCTATCGGACGCAAATTTAAAGACTGTCGTATGATCGCCGTGTGAATGCAAGCTTATAAAAAATCCTTATACCCTTGTCACATTATCCACGATCTTCGGGCGTATGGATGGAAGATCGGCCATAATCAAGATCGGCAAAGGGTTGCGCGTATTTTTCACCTGAAAACCGTCCCTGTCATATTCAAGCCATACTTTCTACCTTGTACAGTTGTTGTGCAATAAAGTTGTTATCATAAGCGAGGCTCGGGCGATTGCCGCAGAATCGTCGTCCGATCGATTTTCGCCAAAATGTGACGGGTATAAGGACGGTCTTGGGATTTTTTTTTCATAGATCGTACAAATTTACTTTACAGAGCTGTAAAAGGGGAAATTTTCGCGGGAATTTGATAACGCCTTGGGGAGAAAATTGAGTGTTCGCGGTACGTGGTTAAGTTTGTGGTTGAAACTATCATGCAGGGTTTTACACTTTTACTGTATGAAGGGGATGTTTGTTCGCGGTGGATTTAAGCTTGCGGTGGAGAGGTCAACGTGAAGAACGCAAACATAAAACCACCGCGAACATCTATCTAAACTTTTACAGTACCATTCTCCGTTTTACATGTGTGCTGGGGATTGTTCATTGTATCACCGTATACGTAGCGGGGGGGGGGGGTACCTTGAACTCTCCACCTCTGTACACCGTAGGAGTCGGACACACAACAGCGGAAACCTATTTTCAAGAAGTACTTACCAAAAACCGCGGAACGTCAGTAGTATTCGAATTTCGATGTCAGTTTGGGCCGCCCCGAAGCACAGAATGACGTTGCACTAAAGGGAGGGGGCAGTTTTGTGATAGTCTGTTTGATTCTTTCACATGTTACTGTACTGTAAATGCAGAAATTTTGGCGGTGGTTTTATGTTCGCCGTTTTCGCGGTGGTCGCTTCACCTTCTGTCCTCTACCCGCGCCACTTACGGCACCTCTTCTCACTACATGTACATATATTGTCTCGTTATCAGGAAAGCTTGGGAGCTTGCCACGGCGAAGACATGTGAATCTGTTTGATTGTTTGTTCGTATAACCGGCACACTGGTACGGCCTTGAGGCGGAACACACCAGATTGGTACACTAGGTGAAAGTTGCATAAGACCAGACTTATGACTTTGATCTACTCATACCGAGATACTTGGCAATGCCCTTTTTTGATTAGGGTGATGTTTTTAAAATTCTTTAAGTTAAACGTGCTGGAGGTGTGGCTCTTTCCAAAACACTGGGCCCGGTTTTACGTCCTACCTGGGAGGGCGTCCATAATCAAAGCTAGGTACTCATTGTCATCTAAGTAGAGTGAGGAAATACTGTAAATGCAGAAACTTTCGCGGTGGATTAATGTTCGCGTTTTTCGCGGTGGCCGCTTCACCGCGAACTTTAAACCACCGCGAACGTTTTCTCATGGCAATTAAAGACTACAGTGTATCATCGGGTGCTACCACGAACCGCGAAAAGTCCTTTTTTCCTAGTCTCCAAGCAGACCCTACGGTGCCTTAGAAATAGTATCAAAGCTGGCAAAGGAGTATAGCCGGCCAAAGGGAGATAGCCGGCTAAGGGAGTCAAACGGGCACCGGTATACCAAGTCCCTGGCCAGCTTTGATACTATTTCTAAGGCACCGTAGGGTCTGCTTGGAGACTACTTTTTTCCCGCTACCGCGAAATTAAATCCCCGCGAACTTAAATGCATTTAAGGGACTCTAAGGTGTTGAGTGACTTTCCTAAGGCTACATCGATAGAGCTTGCCTGGGATTCAAAGAACAACACTACCCACAAGACAACGTTGCCACCTGTTGAAGGTACGAACTACCTGCATTACAATAAACATTGCTAGGTGACGCTTTTGACCAATCAGTTCTGCTGTAGCAGGCAAGAACAACATGATCCAATATGGGGAAACCTATGTAATAGTATGTCTCTTCGTGTTTTATATAATTTGCTTAATAAAAGTTGGCAATATTCATCTAAAAGTTCGATAACAGTAATGCCCAAGCCCTAACACTAATTTACAAACTGCTTCAAATCAGAATGTTTGAACTTTATATAATGTCAATTTCTAGCACCTTCTCAATAGATCTACATATTTCAAGCTAATTTCAACCCAAAAAGTACAAACGTACCATGGTGTTGTACTTCTAGAAAACGCTACCAGGAGGCCCGTACCTCACTTGTTATCAGCCCAAGAGCTATCTACCACTCCGATTGGGCGGCCTCTTAAGATCAAACTTAATACAAAACCAGGAAGTTCCACTACAGTACCATAACAAGCTGCGGAGGGCCCCAAATCTATATATAGATCTTCAGTCAAGGTCCCACCAACACCTACCTTCATATGTAATACCAAAGATCAGCGGAATCCACGAAGACGCCAAAAGACACACAAAACATCAGGCAAAATGATTATTAGGAAACACTCAAGTTTTAAAACAGTCCATTTTCCCGACGCCGTCAGTGTGTAATTCTCAGACAGAGGTTGTAAAGCTCTGCCGAAGCTCATTTGCAGCTATTTGGATAACTAGGTTATGAAATTTTACCGCCATCGGAGGAATAGTTCCGGGTCACAAGTGTCAACTTCCTGTCTGTACGAGGCAGGAATGCGCCCAGACGTGTCTGCCAGACGTGGACCGTTAGTCGGTCAGACGTGCGATATCTTCGTCTTGTAAGACAAGTTCAGTGGTGGAACAGGCGACTGTGTATCAACAGACTTCCAGGTAAGAGGAGTTGGCATGTATGTCGGTATTCAAAGGCCTGCGGAGCGTGTTAGCTTCGTAAAGTTAGCCTCGGAGTACCAAGGACGTTATAACGTCCTTGGGAGTACGAGTTGGACCGCGGTGTTGTGAATCCTTTTCTCAAACCCACTAGTCAAACAATCTTTTGCTAATCTATCAATGTAAAACTTGTGGATGGTAGTAAAGAAGGGATGGATCGCAAATGTTTACAATAACAAGAGCTGTATGGCGCAGGTTACTATTTCAGAGCTGAAAATTGAGGAGTTGGAAATGTAAACATAATACTTGTGAGGATCGGTAGTGGATTATTGAATCGTGTTGACGTGTTAGAAAATCAAAGAACGGTAAAAAAAATGCAATATAGATGCATGGTGGTGTTGTATATTAATGTGCAGCGTCTATATAAGTCAGCCATTATATTTGTGGAGGTACTCCAATCCCGATGTCATACGGATTCAGTTGTTTTGTCGTGTATACTGTAAACCCTTGTGTAGCCTCGCTGCAAAACTTCCCGCCAAATTGTTGTCACATCTGGATTCCATCCTGGCGCGGGACGGGGAAAGGTGAAGACCTCGGGACGGTTCGCGAACTGTTTGTGTGGATTCGCAGCGGTCTCGCTGTCGTTTCACAGACGATCTTTTTCCTCCCATGTATTCAACAAATCTACTAGTATTTAAGAATGTACACAGCTCCACGGACCATGTTAGATGTCTCCCGTCTACGTCTCTAAACTGTCCTAGGCTCCCACACCACAGGCAGACTCCTGTGAGAATTTGCTCCTTGCTCTTACGCAGGTTATGATAAAATAGATTATTAAGTTCTCAAAATGGTACGCAGTAGTGTCGTTAAATTTCTCATCAAGATACTGGTGAAAACCGCACGATGTTACCATTCAGAGATAAGCTAGGGTAAGTCTCGGAGTTCGCACATGCTCCTACGTTCCGATCCATTAACAGTGGAGTATAGTCGGTGGCGCATGACCAATCCCGTCATTATGGAGCATTCCGCACTTTTTGGAGGTAGGGATAGCAAAAAAACCCCAGACTTTTGTTCACTTTTTTGATAGATGCCTTAGAAATTATGATATTTATGGGTTTTGGTCCTTTTTTTAAATAGACCAAATAATATGTATATTTTAGGCCGCTCTGCGCTCAGCTATATATTAAAGGGTTAATGCCCCGGCCCGAGGTGTATACTGTAAACCCTTGTGTAGCCTCGCTGCAAAACTTCCCGCCAAATTGTTGTCACATCTGGATTCCATCCTGGCGCGGGACGGGGAAAGGTGAAGACCTCGGGACGGTTCGCGAACTGTTCGCGAACTGCCGGTGTCGATGCAAATCGACACCGGTGCCGGTGTCGATTCATTCTGACCAATCAGGGGAGCGATACCCACCTGCCTGGCCTGAATCTACGTGTTACGGCGTCATAACCAACGTGGAACGGGGCCTTCTGATTGGTCCGCGGCGCCTGGCTATATGATAATACAACCTAATAACCTGAAATTTGGCACAGAGGTGCATTGGACATATGAGCATAGGAACCCATCAACACTTTCTTCATAGGTCACTTAAAAAATTAGTTATTTTGGGCCCAAATTGGGTAATCTCCAAGCAGATCCACGGTGGCATAATATAGCACACATACCACCGGTGCCCATTTGACTCCCTTTGGCCAGCTATGATCCTTGGCCAGCTTTGATACTACATTGTATCTTATGCAGAGGCGGCGGCACCATTTTTTAGTTGTGGGGGCGAAATTTGGTAATATACAATATCACTAAATCGAGGGCCGAAGGCCCGAGGCGTCGCGCCGGAGGCGTGACCCTTCTAGGGGGGTCCGGGGGCATGCACCCCCGGAAAATTTTCAAATCTAAACCCTCTGAAACGCTATTTCCTGCATTTTGAGAGGCAAATTTTGCTGCCAGAATAAGCTATCTTCAATGGCATTTCTATCAAAAATACACATAGTTTTAGCTTTAGTTATTGAGGCCGACGCCCCCAACATATTTTCACCATTTCGAGCGGCGAAGGCACGAGCCGTTGCAAGGTAGTTTCTGGGATATTTTGAAATCTAGACCCTCGGAAACACCATTTCCTGCATTTTGATGGACACATTTTGCTGACAGACTAAGCTGAATTGAATGACACTTCTAGTTAAGAAAACCATTTTTGAGGGTGACGATCCACGCCCCAACATTTTTACACTACCTCGTTGCGAGCCCCGAAGACGCAAGCCGTCGACGCGTCGCAAGGGAGCTCTGGAGAAATTTTGAAATCAGAACAGTTTAAATGCCATTTATTGCATTTGAAGGGAACATTTAGCTTGCAAACAAAGCTAGTTTGATAATGAAACTTCTAATAGTATAAAGGATCGTGGAGGACGACGCTCCGGCAACATTTTCCCACCACGTCCAGTGCCGAAGACGCGAGTTCTCGCAAGGAAGGTCCTTTGAAATCTTTAAATCTGGACCCTCTGAAACGTCATTTGTTGCATTTTCAGAGTAAACTTTTGCAAGTAGACTAGCGGGATATGATGATTTCCATTAGTGAAAATATACACAAGGTTTTCAGCTGGATTTTGTATATTTCAGCTTATTTTATCGTGGGGGCGGCGCCCCCACGACCTATTTTTTGTGGGGGCGACCGCCCCCACTGCCCCCACGGTGCCGCCGCCACTGTATGGCACCGTAGGATCTGCTCGGAGATTATATTTGGGGGGGTTTGGCCATTTTTGACTAAAACGTATATTTTGGGCTCCTATGCCCTTGTATAGAAACCAAATGACCTGAAATTTGGTACAGAGTTGCATTGGACATATGCTCACAGGACCCCATGGACACATTATTCATAGATTACTTCAAAAATTAGTTATTTGGGGGTTTTCTGCCATTTTTGACCAAAAAAATGACCTGAAATCTGGTACAGAGGTGCACTGGATATGCATGTATGACCACAGGACCCCATCAACACTTCTTTCATGGATCACTCCAAAAATAATTTATTTTGTCATTTTTAGCCATTTTTAACTAAAAATGTATATTTTGGGTCCTATGCCCTTCCATGTAACAGTGTTTAGGCCATACCAATTTTATTTGTTGGTTCTCGGAATCGCCGCTTCTATTTTTCCCAATTTAAAAAAAAAAAAAAATTAAATTGCCACAACCCCGTGTAAGTTCCGGTAACACAAGTTGCTGGACTTGAAGCAAACTTCGGTTCAGTTGAAAATAAACAGAACTTCTGAAACTAGTACTGGACTTGCAAAAAAACTATCACCTGCTAATGTTCTCCTTTATGTTGTAAATCATCGAAAACCACCCATAGATCGTGAAATTTGTGTTGGAAAAAGACGCAAATGTTGCCGTGAAGAATTAACAAAATGGTTGCCGCCATATTTGAAAGTGGCTGCCATATATGGAATGCTGCCATATATGGAATGCTGCCATATTTGGAAAGGGCTGCCATATATGGAACACTAATGTATGAGTACACTAACGCCATCAAGCGTTTTTTATTCAAACTGCAGCTTTCACAAAGAGATGTTTCAGGCACTATCTATTTTTTTGGGTGAAATTAAGTCAATTTATTGTTGTTGTTGCTACATTAGACATTATGCTATGCTGAAAAAGTTTTTTCAACCTTCTTTAAGGTTTTTAAAAGTTGTGTGTGTTGAAATACTCTGTTTTTGTCTTTATTACTAAGCATTACTGCAGCGTTATTACTGTGAATACTTAAGTAATACTGATTGCACATAATTTTGCATTTGTATTGCTGAAATTCCATGTAAAGTGTATGCCAACAAATTTTGTATGTAAGTGCAACTGGATAAGTATTCTACCACACATATATGTATACACTAGATTATTATTATTATTATTATCATCATATACCATTGGTTCAGGTCCGGAATTACGAACCTGAAACTCTGGACCTGAACCCAGACTTCTTGCAAGTTTTTTTTTTTTTTTTTTTTTTGCCCTGTCGCTCCAACTTTTTTCTGAAAAAATCCGAGAACCAACAAATTAAATTGGTATGGCCTTATCGGTGTTTCCACAAGCATGTTGACGGGGAATGCTCCATGGCCAACAACGACGGGGAATTCTCTAAACGGGGAATGCCCCAGGATGACGGGGAATAGTCCAGACACGGAATCCCCCAAGGTGGCGGGGAATCCTCTATGACAACGGGGAATGCTCAAAAAAAATCTGACGGGGAAACGTCTTTGCGGGGAAACTTCCTGTTACCACCAAATTCTTACATGGTCTATGGGGTAAGTTTACCCGTGGCTCCAGGACAAATGTCTTTCTGGGAATGTCCTTTGGGGAAAGTCGCCCCTGGAACCGCTGATTTGACCTGTGTAGGCCCTGGAGGTTTTTTTAATAGGTCCTTGAGGTTTTTTTGACAGACTAGATCTGGTGATACACCCCTAAGCCGGCCTATGTGGAATGGTTACTATCATAACTATGTTAGTGAAGGCCCTGGAACAGGGGAGCTGGTCTGTGTATGTTGATGTAGCCTGTAACGTTACATTTTATCACCTAAAAAAGCTAGCAACCTGGGGGAAATGTTTAGTTTACACCTGTTTTACTATTCCCTCCCCAATTCAGTGTGGAAAATTCCACTTGAAATAATATCCATGTTTTATAAATAATGAATATTGTTTTTATTGCAGAATTTGATTCAGATGCTGTTGAAATGGCGACAACAGACAGTGTACGAGGTTTGGATGATGTCAGGAGAGGAGCAGCAGGGGGTTCTGCTGACAGTGTTCTCACCTGGCAAGGAGAAAGACGTGAGGAGTCTGGGGAGGGGTCAAGTAGAGAGAAAGTTTACAGGTGTGAGGAGTGCAGCAGGCAGTTCAGTAGGCTTGATAATCTGATGACTCACTTGCGGACTCACACAGGTGAGAAACCTTATAAGTGTCGGGAGTGCAGCAAGCAGTTTAGGCTACCAGCTGGCCTGAAAACTCACATGCTAACTCACACTGGTCAGAAACCTTTCAGGTGTGAGGAGTGCAGCAAGCAGTTCACTACCCTGAGTAATCTGAAGACACACATGCTCACTCATACAGGGGAGAAACTGTACAAGTGTGAGGAGTGCAGCAGGCAGTTTAGCATGAAAGATAGCTTAAAGACACACCTGCGGATTCACTCGGGGGAGAAACCCTTTAAGTGTAAGGAGTGCAGCAGTCAGTTCAGGCAGCTTTTCGCATTGAAGGTGCACATGCGCACTCATACAGGTGAGAAACGCTACAGATGTGAGGAGTGCAGCAGACAGTTCAGTACCCTGAGTAATCTTAAGAGTCACAAGCGGACTCATACAGGTGAGAAGCCCTACATGTGTGAGGAGTGTAGCAAGAAATTTAGAGAGCGGGGAGATCTTAAGAAGCACATGCGGACTCACACAGGAGAGAAGCCCTACAGGTGTGAGGAGTGTAGCAGGCAGTTTACTTGGCTGGGGCATCTTAAGAGTCACATGCGGACTCACACAGGAGAGAAACCATACAGATGTGAGGAGTGCAGCAAGCAGTTTAGACGGCTGGGGCATCTTAAGAGTCACATGCGGACTCACACAGGGGAGAAACCCTACAGGTGTGAGGAGTGCAGCAGGCAGTTCACTGACCTACATCATCTGAATAGACACCTTAGAACTCACACAGGGGAAAAGCCCTACAAGTGTGAGGAATGCAGCAGGCAGTTCAGTCAGCAGGCTACTCTTAACACACACATCAGAACTCACACAGGTGATAAACCCTTCAGGTGTGAGGAGTGCAGCAAACAATTCAGTCAGCTGGGTAATCTTAAGAAGCACATGCGTTCTCACACAGGGGAGAAACCCTACAGGTGTGAAGAGTGCAGCAGGCAGTTCAGTCTACTAGCCAATCTTGAGAGTCACATACGGACTCATACGGGTGAGAAACCATACATGTGTGAGGAGTGTAGCAAGCAGTTTCGTCATCCACATCAACTGAATGCTCACTTTAGAACTCATACAGGGGACAAACCCTACAAGTGCAAGGAGTGCAGCAAGCAGTTCAGTCAGATGGGTAATCTTAAGAGCCACATGCGGACTCACACAGGTGAGAAACCCTTCAAGTGTGAGGAGTGTAGCAGGCAGTTCAGTCAGCTGGGTCATCTTAAGAGCCACATGCGGACTCACACGGGTGAGAAACCCTAGCTGAGTAGATGTGTGAAGCGATCGGCAGCAGGCAGTTCAGTCAGCACAGTAGTATGAGGAGTGTTGTAGCTGGTCCAGTCTGCTGACCAGTTTTAAGATGTAGTCAGACCTACAAGGGAGAAACCCTTCGTGTGTTGAGCAGTTTAATATAAGATGCAGTTTCATGGTTCATTTATATAATAGATGACGCAAAACAAAAGAACATTATAGAATTGGTGCAGTAATTAGTGCAGCCTTTCTGAACTATACATTGTGAAATCATACACTGAAAGCATACAGAGTTGTATACATGTTTGGAGATCTATTAAAAAACCAAAGCACTACATTGTAGTAACAGGTGGTTGTAACATTCCTTATAATTGTTACATGATAAATCCACATAGTCATAGAATTTCATCACGAAGACTTTTTTTAGTTAGACCAGTATCTGCATGTTCAGTTTTTGGTTTGTAGTTGGTAGGCGGAAACTGGAAAAGTTTTACTATTTTTATAACTTGCATGCAAAGTTAAAAATCCCAAAACGATTACTAATTGCTTTGTTGAGAGTTTGCTACAATTATGTATTGTACTTACTAACGTTTTCACTTCTATTGATGTTGAACCAGTGTGAATTTATTGTCATATATTGGTAGCTAAGGTTGGCCATAGTTCTTCTCTAACAAATGTATTGTAGCCATTTTCCTTATTTTTGATTTTACACTTAGCTTCATATGTTGTGCAACACCTATTATTCTGTGAATATTATTGTTACTTTGGGTTAGCCATACCTTGTTGAAATGTCCAGTAATTTGATGATGATATGACTTGAAGTGGCATCTACCAGGTAATACATGTGGTTATTCAAAGCAAGGTTAGGTGTGGTATAGTTTTCTAGTTGACATTTGTTTGGTGGTACGCCTGCATGTATTTTTTAAATTAAGTGAAACATAATCAACAAAATGAAAAGATTTTTTTTTAAATGTTTTGTTCAGTGATGTAGTGATGATGTAGAACTTGTAGAGGTTATCTTGTCAGGTAAAACATCTAGTTATTCAAAGTAAGCTCAGAAGTGTTACAGTTTCTATGTATTTGTTAAGTTTTGCAGTTAATTTTGAAGAAATCCACTGTTTAGTGGATTAGTGAAATAAAACAACTCCAAAAAGATGTTGGTTTTGTTTTGTTCAATGATGTCATGATGAAATAATTTGTACAGTTACATTTGTACATATGGATAATTCAAAGGAAGCTCAAAAGGTTTTTAGTTTTGCAATAAACTAGTTAAGATGTCCAGATACAACAACCCCCGCACACGGTGCTCCTTGATGTGGAAAGTATGTTTAAAATTTGATCAAGTCCCACGTACACAATGAGCCAAAGTGTGAATATAAGCTTTAAATCCATATCATATACTTTTATACAGCCTTCATACATTTAAAGGTGTGGAAATCAGACAACTACATGTAGACACAGTAACTACATGTATCCATACATTGGTCTCATGGATGACAACACCTGGTGATGTCTCATGTCTGTCATTTATCTTGTATAATTAGTGAACTTGGCTACATGTTGGCCAAAACTATTCAAGATTAACCCAATCAAATGACTGGCTTCTTGTTTCTTATAAAAGTGCCATGATGCTTTAAACATTATTGAATATACAAAATGTATCACAAAGGCGGTTAATTGTTAAAAATATACACTATTTATAGAAATCGACAAGCTAAAACAATACAGACACAGTATTGTAAATCATATTGCAGACATCAGAAATTTTAATCCCTTAAAGTTATATGCATTGCAGGGATCGAAATACTTTTTTATTGCTACATGCAAAATTACAAGTTGGCAAAAATTTTACGTGCAATTTAAAATATTTACATGCAAAATACAACTCGTCTATACTGCAATGTACTAGCCACCATCCATCATTCTGTACTTTGGTGGAATGTTGCTGCTCTGGATGGATAAGAATTTTGCCCATTCTGTCACTGTTGATGGACTGAAATTGGCACAAGAAAATAAAGACAGAACTGCAAATTTTGGAAAGATATCCACATAATCAGCATGTTAGTTTGCAGCAAAGCCGAAGTTGATTGTTTGTAACACCTACTGACAACCGGTGACGATCCCTGTCAGACAAACAAAGGCATCGTGGCCTCAGTATTTTTACTATAGGCCATGTATTTTCAACATGCAAGATTGCAAGTTCAGAAAATTTTTACATGCAAATCTCAAAAATTATGTGCAAATTGCAAGTTAAGTATGTCTATTTCGAACCCTGCATTGTATATGTATGTATCAAACATTGACATTGATACATTTTGTTATTTATTCAGTGCAGAGAGCACGCAATAAAGATTAACAAACTTCCAGAATTACAGTGACAATATCAGCTAAGTATATATGTAAAAACATAACAGTGATGTAGACACAGATCAGTTGCAGAAGAATGGTTTCAAAGGACTGCCATGGTTATGAGATATAAAATGGAGATGAGTTATTGAAAATCATTATAGTACAATAATCATACATGATTATGATGGGCCCCACTCACTGCCTCTCAATGAAGCAAATGTCCATTTTCTCAGCTGGCATCAAAATTCCTTTTGTCATGGCAGGGATGACTCTGGGGTTCCTCTGCTTCAGAACAAACTGCTGACAAATCTGTGGGCAAAGATATAAAGTGAAGTTTTTTAAAATGTCTTTAATGTTCAATCGAGACTTTTCATGCTATCCAATTTTTTAGTTTACCGGTGTTTTCATTTTGGTAGATCTTGTGACCTTCCTTTAGAGTGATGTTGCACCACTGAGTATTGAATTTCTTTTATCATCATTATGGTGTCTTTAATGTGTTTTTGTCCAAATGCATCAGAAAAAAGTGGTAGATTTAGGACTACAGAAACATTGCCATGTTGGAAGAAGTTGGTCATGTGAAAGAAAACTTAAACTTAAGATCTGAATTTTAAAAAAGAAGCTCTATTCACCTTTGCCAGAAGTACTTGCAACTCGGTTTCTGCCACTCGTCGTCCTAGATAAGGAATGTTATTTAAAAAGGAGATCAGACACAACAATCTGACAATACATGTAGTTTCTAAAGCCTGGTGACACTTTTTGTACCTAGATACCCGAATTTGTTAAGCTTGATAAGTTATGCCTATGCTTGATAAAGGAAAAACTAACTTTGTTGGCTAAACAGAGAAGAGACTGCCATACTAATTAGTTAACATCAACTATCATAACTCTGCTAGATAAAAAGATGTTATTGAGGCTCTCTCAAGAATGAAACACCGGCACAAGTCAGTGTATTATTGTGAAGAATACCATTGATGCATTACTAAATGCAATAGGCATTTGTTCCAACAAAATCAACTCTCAACAACAAGGATCGTCATTGCCATGGAGAAGATTTATATGATTCATGCCAAACTCACCAATGCAACTGCGCGTTCCAAACCCAAACGGCAGGTAGGCGTAGGGATGGGTGTCCACGTAGTCCTCTGCACCCCGGAGCCAGCGCTCAGGCCGGTACTCCTCAGGGTGTTTGTAGAGCCGGGGATCTCGGGCCATGTCATAAAGGCTCACCATCACAACAGTCTGTACCAACAACAAGAAGGAAAGATATGGATGAAGATTGGTACATTGGTGTGTGTGAGTGTGTGGATAATGGCAGTGTGGCACATTGATACACCCAATTCCCTCGATCTCAACTTATAAATGTGTAGTCTGCTCAGTGCTTGGATGGGAGACCACTAAGGAAGACTGGATGCTGTAGCCCGACCAAGAATTCACGAATTTGTCTTTCGGAACTGATGTCAAAAGGGTCTCCTGTTCAAGGAGGTGCCTCAAGCATGTAAATCAGCCTCATTACTAAAAAAAATTGGTACCTATTGGCTGCAAATAATACACGAGATGTATTGTTAAGGGGGGTTCTTATGAAGTATTTGGAGACAAGTGAGCTGACAGAAAGTGTGTGTGTGGGGGGGGGGGGAATCTTCCTACAGTCATTAAGAAGAAAACACTGCTCACTAGGGCTGGGTATCGGTACAGCGTACCGGTACAAAACCGGTTTTTATCATTGGACCGGTCCAGAAAAACCAGACCTGAAATAATTAGGTGGACCGGATGTTTGACCGATTAGAAAATTAACAGATTATATTATCAGGCATTCACACATTTTGGCGCTTGCAGGTGGAAGAAAATAACAAGGGTAAAGTAGAGTAGAGTTTATAGTAAATTTCTACCAAGTTTTACAGCCAATCGTACAGGTGCAGTTAGCGTTGTAGGATTTTAAAACGCCAGTGTAAGTCTAAGACTCCACCAAACAGATTTCTTTTTAGTGAAATGGACCATTGATATGAGTCATACTGCATCAGGTCCAGGTTCAGGTCCGGACCTGGACCTAATCCTCTGGACCTGAACCGGACCTGGACCTGAATTTTCTGTACCGGTACCCACCCCTACTGCTCACCTTTGCAGGAATCTCGTACCCCATGAGAATAGTGTCCTGTTGAATCACACGAGTTATGGCGAAGGCTACAGGATGCAACCTGCATCAATTAAACAAAACAATTTATTACACGGTCTCTAAAACAATCTTTTAAACACAGATGGGTCAAATGCTATTTGTGTGTACAGTAGGAACACTGCATGAAAACTGCTCTTTAAGCACTCTTAAAGTGTGCTTAAGGGTACCGTATTGGCATTCTTTAAGTTACATTACGTCATGTTTACGCATTCGGAAATATTATATTTAAGCTATGATTACGTGCGTCCGTAAATGACACGTTGTGGCACACATTTAAGCAACTTTTAAGTATCGTAAACTATGCTTAAATTCTTACGTTTACACAGCGTTTAAGCACCGTAAATGCTGCTTAAATTGAGTGTCATACGTCGACTTAAATAGTCCGTAAAGCGCACGTAGTGGCACACATTTAAGCAACTTTAAACTAAGCTTAAATCCAAATGTTTAAACATTGTTTAAGCACCGTAAATGTATCTTAAATCGTATATTTTTTTTTGCCTTACGTCTGGTTTAAGTAGGTTTTAAGTATTTTAATATAGCCTTAAATATTCTATTTAAGCTGCTTTTAAGAATCGTAATGCTCCTTAAATATTGTGTGATGAATAGTATTATATGCCGTGTAACCGTGTATGCTGCAGCAAGCATACATCCCTGTAAGAATGCTATTGACTTAACCTGAAATATTGACAAACAGTCCACAATATCAAGTCAACATTCTTTTTATTCTCTTCTCAGAGTTCCATATACACAAGGCAATCACATTGAAAACAGCATTTTGTTGTATCAGATTATCTTAAACCGATTAAAAACATAGCTCATTTATGAATGTCAAAAAACGATATTGAATTCGATAACAATGAAATATTTCCGACTTACAGGCGGTTCGGGTGACATTAATCACTCTCTTCAGTTTTACAAGGGTTCATTAACTGGTAGAATAATTCAATACAAGTAAACATACCTGGAAAAACCGGTTGAACATGTAAAAACACTAACTCACAGGGACCGTAATTACTAGTAGTAAATTGTGTTTACATAGTATAAAGGACAAACAAATGTTGACGTTAATTACTCAAATTGGTTGTTGCAAACGACTATTCTGTGGCTACAAACTTGACTTTGAAAACTCTTTGAGAAAAAAACTGCTACACTAAACTAATCAAACAAAATCTGCTCCTAATTGTCTGTCGTCCTACTCGCTATCCAACTCAAGTCTCAGCTCGCTGACGTCAGTTGCTGGTGCTCTGCCGTTCTGATACCTTTTGCTGATCGCCCACTCCGGGGTCCCCTCTGGTACTTTTCTGTCCGAAAGCTCACGAGAAGGGATTCGAGGAGAGCCCCGAAGTGGCACGACAGCGTCCAGCGACTCCTTGATTTTGGTCATCTTTCCTGACTCCCAGGCCAGCTTTCTGACCTTGAAGGTTTTCGGCCCCTCCACTTCACTGTCGGAAGACTCCGACGACATGAAGTCTTTGTGGAGAGTCTCCTCCGCCCGTCTCCTAGACTTCTCTGACCAGCTGTCGCGTGCCAGGTTGTACGCCTTTCGTCGTCTCGCCAGTTTCTGAAATGAGATATGAGCCTGATGTCAAACATTTCTCCATGGTGAAGTATATACTATACAGCTAACTATCAAGTGTCACTTGGTTGTAATACGATGGCTAAAATGTGCTTTTTGGTGTAAGAATAATAAAAAAATGATATGCATACAAATTGGTATATATTCCTGTGGTATGGAGTGAAATACTATTAAACAATGCAATAGATGAGAACCGTGCTTCAAGAGACAATCTCCTATATATTATAAGTATTTTTTTCCTTGATATAAAGAAATACCGGCTCTCAGTAACATTGTGGCGTTATTTTCCTGGATTGAAAAGTTGATGAGAACGAGTCACAAAACTTCAGAATCACGATTTCATATGTTAACTTTTAATCCTACAGGTATTAATTGCGCTTTGACATTACATGTGTATAAGACTAACCTGTTGCTGCCTCCCGTTTCTTTTGACCGAGTGTCGGTGCTCCGCATACTTCCCCTTCTGGGCCCGCACCTGGTCATCCCTCTTGGATCTATAGTACCTCTTGGCAGCATCTAGAATGAAGGAAAATGAACTTAAAACTTGCAGGCAAATCGGTTTCTACAACTGGATAAGATATGGAGATTAATTCCGGACATAATTTTACATAGAGGGCCAATACTGCTATACATGAGATGTCACTGGGAAAACCGGTTTTACCTGAGTCAACAAGACTTAGTCGTCACATATGCAAATGTGTTTGAATAGTTGATATAGGTTCTAAGGTAACGCCATAGAAACTAAGATTTGTAAAAGTATCGTTGACACCGTGAAGTTTCTGCTAACTGGCCGTAGAGATTTAAAGGTCAGTGCTATTTGCACAATACATGCGACTTACTGCTCCAACCCTGCTGCAGTATACCGTAATTGCATCTTGCACTGAATTTACAGTTTGAAAAAAAAGATATTTAGGGAGAAATCAGAGCTTGCTTCTTCAAACGATTAATGTTACATACTCGGTGTGTAATTTACTTACCCTTCAGTTCGGCTGATGAAAAGGGACACTTCTCAGGCCCTCCATGCTCTTTCATCACCTCGTCTCTCAAGATCTTCACAATGTGCTGGTTGGCTGCTGAGTCCATACTATGCCAAAAAATGAATAAATCATGTTATCAATCTACAAGTACTAGAGGAATTCGTTTCAGGGCTTGCTTTTAAAAGAAGTCATGGTGTTATGTCGTGACTATATTTGAAAGGGTGAACAGACTTGCGGAGCTATTATCAAACAGGATGTTATCATAGGGTTTCTTTCATGGTCATTACTGACGGAAGGGAGTCATATTAACATAATGAAAATGTAAAAAGGTACATCTGGTACTATTATCATGTCTTGACAATGTCATGGCAAGAGAAACGATTTAGTTGTCTTATTAGATAGGAGTTGCTATACCGTTCAGTAAGCCGAAAGCCCTGAAAGTCTCCTTCGCCTTCTTCCATCGCCCGGTACACCTTGCGCACGGCATCCTGTAAAACATTTTAAACAAATGTATTAGCTGTCTTTGTGCGCAAGTTTGTAACACACGCATGGGAAAATTCCTTCAAACAGTCATTGAGGAATACGTCTAATTTGGCTGTTGCTTTTGTTTTAGTGATCGAGAAATTGAGTTAGAAAGATAGAAGGGACATTGATATGTCAATTACTACAAGTGTATGGCTGGCGGTCTAATAAGCTCGCACGCTAGCCTGGAGAGCTGTTTTCATCGGTCCGTTTCTTGTTAAAAACCTGCTAGTACGCGTGCTAGGTATCTACATAAGTGGCCAGCACTATACAGATACAAGCGTTAAATGTGTTTGACCAACTACCTGAATAATGCTACGGTCACATTATTGAAAAAAAGGCTCAAACAGCACTTTACGGGCACTTTTTTGGAACCCCTTTTTTTCAGTCGTTCCGGTGTGAGCCATACATGACCCGTGTGACGCCCCGTGGCTAACGGGCATTTGGGGCACGGGCTGGCCCCTGGGGGACCCCAACACCCCGGTATCTGGTCGTCCACCGGGACAAATTTGTGACGTCGGCGCCCGGTTGGGGTACGGGCAATGATGCAAATATGACCAAAATGACAAAACTCAAAATAAATCACCTACCCTGCAAGTGGATGGAATAGAGGATTTCCTCCGAACCCTGCGGCGTTGGCGAGCGTGCCCTGGCGACGGGCTGTCCTCTCGGATGTCCCGCGGTGGTTCTTGATTAGCCTGCCGGCGTTCCTGCTCCTGGAGCTGTGCCTTCAGTGCCTGCAGTTCTGCGGTTTGAGACTCAAACTTCCTAACCATATCCTGAAGGATGATGGCAAGGTTCTCGCTGTCTCCTCGTTCCATGGGGTTGTCAGTACGAGAAATCGCGGACATTTTGTAAAACGGTGAAAATGTTAACGTTGCACACTCTAGAATCGTTAGACATAGAATGACGCTAGGTGTTCAGTTCAAAAATTCAAAACTTGCATCATCAACGCTGATTGGCCATCGTCATAAGGAAACTGCATGTGATTGGCTTATTTCTTATCAAAATTTACATGTCCGATAGACACAATGACATGTGAATTGTCGGGCACACATTTTGTAAATCGGCGTGGGTGCCAAGACCAGTCATTGTTACCTGGCGTGGGATCGTCCTGCCATGCCACCACAAAACAATAACAAACACAACAGTTCATTCAAGATATTCATGAAATGTCAGACGTTTTTTTTGCAAATTCTGCCTTGTTTATCTCCAGATATAACTCGAAACATGAAATGTACAGTTTTCTTGTAATGTTGACATTTTTCAGAGTTAAGTGAAGGTGGCAATGAAGAACACACCGCTTGACCAAAATCAAGTGCTTTGATAAAACTCAAACAAACTTTCAAAGGTTCTTGTTATGAATTCAGCGGTAGCGGCCATTTTGTATTCGCGGAGCGCCCCAAGCGTGATTTCCCGCGACATTCAAACTATGAAAGAGAAACAAACATTTATGGCTTTGAACCTTCTTGCTAGGGTCAAACTGGAAAATTTCAAATTGTTGACATGAGCGTTATGAAGAATCAATAGCAACAATTTTCTGTTGTTTCTAATTTGATATATTGTTGTAAAGTTTAGGAATGAATCGAAACAAAGTTGGCGTCCGACGGGAAATTGTCAACTGCTTGCACTCTGCAGCGCTTTTATCTAATAATAAAGAGTTTGCAGAAAGCATGAACGTTATGGGATCCTGTACCAACGACTTTCTGTTGTATCTACCATATAATTTGGCATTTAACTGTCCTTTTAAGTTAAAGAATTAATCCAAACAAAGACGGCGTGGGTTAACGTTGAGCCAATTATAGATTGTAAACAAAGAAAAATCCTGCTCGGAACTAGTTTGTTTTTATGAACTTGCTTGCTCTCTTTTCCAAATTCAACACGCTCAGTTCGGTCGCCAGCGGCTAGAACGCCAGTCACAATGTATATAGGCCGCATGCCTAGGCAATTTAAACTTATTTTGCAAATTACGTAGAGTGTTACGTTTCCCCTAGAACGTCTAGACGCCTCAAACCAGATCCAAAATGGCGGCGATATTCCGCCTTCGGCGTTGTTTGTTTTGTCAAATCAAGGTACTTGGTCAAATTCTGCCTTGTTTATCTCCAGATATAACTCGAAACATGAAATGTACAGTTTTCTTGTAATGTTGACATTTTTCAGAGTTAAGTGAAGGTGGCAATGAAGAACACACCGCTTGACCAAAATCAAGTGCTTTGATAAAACTCAAACAAACTTTCAAAGGTTCTTGTTATGAATTCAGCGGTAGCGGCCATTTTGTATTCGCGGAGCGCCCCAAGCGTGATTTCCCGCGACATTCAAACTATGAAAGAGAAACAAACATTTATGGCTTTGAACCTTCTTGCTAGGGTCAAACTGGAAAATTTCAAATTGTTGACATGAGCGTTATGAAGAATCAATAGCAACAATTTTCTGTTGTTTCTAATTTGATATATTGTTGTAAAGTTTAGGAATGAATCGAAACAAAGTTGGCGTCCGACGGGAAATTGTCAACTGCTTGCACTCTGCAGCGCTTTTATCTAATAATAAAGAGTTTGCAGAAAGCATGAACGTTATGGAATCCTGTACCAACGACTTTCTGTTGTATCTACCATATAATTTGGCATTTAACTGTCCCTTTAAGTTAAAGAATTAATCCAAACAAAGACGGCGTGGGTTAACGTTGAGCCAATTATAGATTGTAAACAAAGAAAAATCCTGCTCGGAACTAGTTTGTTTTTATGAACTTGCTTGCTCTCTTTTCCAAATTCAACACGCTCAGTTCGGTCGCCAGCGGCTAGAACGCCAGTCACAATGTATATAGGCCGCATGCCTAGGCAATTTAAACTTATTTTGCAAATTACGTAGAGTGTTACGTTTCCCCTAGAACGTCTAGACGCCTCAAACCAGATCCAAAATGGCGGCGATATTCCGCCTTCGGCGTTGTTTGTTATGTCAAATCAAGGTACTTGGTCAAATTCTGCCTTGTTTATCTCCAGATATAACTCGAAACATGAAATGTACAGTTTTTTTGTAATGTTGACATTTTTCAGAGTTAAGTGAAGGTGGCAATGAACAACACACCGCTTGACCAAAATCAAGTGCTTTGATAAAACTCAAACAAACTTTCAAAGGTTCTTGTTATAAATTCAGCGGTCACTAAGCGGCCATTTTGTATTCGCGGAGTGCTCCAAGCGCGATTATCCGCGACATTCAAACTACGAAAAAGAAACAAAAATGTATGCATTTTGGAGCTTCTTGCTAGGGTCAAACAGGAAATGTCAAATCCACGCACTGTGCAGCGTCTTATGGGATCCAGTATCAACGTTTTTTGTTGCGTCTACGGTATTTGATAGTGTTTTCAAGTTTAGAAATGAATTCAAACAAAGATGGCGTGGGTTAGCCGGTGGATTTATAAACAAAAGAAAAGGCCCGCTCGGAACTACATGTTGTTTGTTTTTATGGACTAGTGACGTTTACTCTCTTTAAACCCTCTGCTAATCACAATTTGTGAGCTATTATTATCTGTATTGGATTGGCCGATCTTTGGGTATTGTGCAGGTATTTACAAGGCTGAAAACGTGCCCTATTCTAGAGAATTAGTTATCACATCGTTAAACCAAGTACAAGTAGTTGTATTATGGTTTGTTTTGTTTTGCTTAGACTGGTAGGCCGGGACTCCTACGTGTCGCCTTTGAATTGGCTATATAATCGATGTCCTGTTACGTTTAAAAATTGCTTTCATATATGAAACTCTACAATATATATCAATAGATCAAACTACATTTTTGCTTGAACATATAGACAATGCATACTAGTAATAGGTGTCTCTATTTATGTGTAGTTTTTAAAAGTCGTTGTAAGGACACAAAGTCCGCTCCTCCTATTGCCTGCTCAGGCGTGTCCGCAGAAGCTTTTGAATAAACTATGATGTGACAAGAAGTCAAGGAGTGTAGTTTTCAAAATTCATTGGTTGAAGAGTACAATTGCAAGTAAGACTAATGAGAGTCTACCCCACACTTTAAGTAGCTTAAACGAAGCTTAAATAAATAGCTTTAAACTATATTTAAGGACGCTTAATGGTATCGTATATAAACGAATTAAAATGCAGAGTAAATTGATGGTTATTTTAGTCAGTATATATCTATAATGTGTTGGCAAAACTGCACAGATTACTGTTATATCTTTAATGCATAGTTAAGTGACCTTAAGGAACAAGTAAAGTTACTTATATCTTTAAGTGAACTTAACGATTTTCTTAAATGTGTCGTAAATATTGACTTTTAGTTGTGGCATTTCCGACTTCGTAAATGTAGCTTAAAGATAACTTAATTATATTCAAATGTTTAAGCTTCATTTACGAATCACATTAAGTATGCTTAAATATCCGATTTGGTGCAGTGGAAGAGCTAAGCTGCCAAACTACATGTATGTGTGTGTGGTTGGTGTTCAGTACCAGGGACAGATGTGTTAACCTATGTGTGGATGTGTTCAGTACCAGGGACAGATGTGTTACCTGTGTGTGAATAGTGTTCAGGACCAGGGACAGATGTGTTAACCTGTGTGTGGATGGTGTTCAGTACCAGGGACAGATGTGATTACCTGTGTGCAGATGGTGTTCAGGGACAGATGTGTTTACCCACATGTGTGGATGGTGTTCAGTACCAGGGACAGATGTGTTAACCTATGTGTGGATGTGTTCAGTACCAGGGACAGATGTGTTTACCTGTGTGTGGATGGTGTTCAGTACCAGGGACAGATGTGTTACCTGTGTGTGAATAGTGTTTAGGACCAGGGACAGATGTGTTAACCTGTGTGTGGATGGTGTTCAGGGACAGATGTGTTTACCTGTGTGTGGATGGTGTTCAGTACCAGGGACAGATGTGTTTACCCACATGTGTGGATGGTGTTCAGTACCAGGGACAGATGTGTTAACCTGTGTGTGTATGGTGTTCAGTACCAGGGACAGGTGTGTTTACCTGTGTGTGGATAGTGTTCAGTACCAGGGGCAGATGTGTTTACCCACATGTGTGGATGGTGTTCAGTACCAGGGACAGATGTGTTCACCTGTGTGTGGATGGTGTTCAGTACCAGGGACAAGTGTATTTACCTGTGTGTGGACGGTGTTCAGTACCAGGGACAGATGCGTTTACCTATGTGTGGATGGTGTTCAGTACCAGGGACAGATGTGTTTACCTGTGTGTGGATGGTGTTCAGTACCAGGGACAGATGTGATAACTCTTGTGTGGATGGTGTTCAGCACCAAGGACAGGTATGTTTGTCTGTGTGTGGATGGTGTTCAGTACCAGGGACAGGCGTGTTTACCGCCATGTAGAAAGTGTTCAGTACCAGAGACAGGTGTCATTACCTGTGTGTGGATGGTGTTCAGTACCAAGCACAGATGTGACCAAGTTTTGCATAATATTGTAGCCTCAAAAGTTTCTGAATTTGAATAATGTAATTTTGGTACCCTTTCATGCAGAGTTTTGCAGACCCTCACAGATCCATTCTTTATACAGTATAATATCTTATTTTATATTCACCTCAGTGTCTCCTTGATGACAGCCTTGAAGAGGTGCAGGTTCTTCAGGTGATCAAAGGTGATGACCTCATCCTGACCTATGACCTGCGTGACCTCCTGGTACAGCTTGTCCTGCAGGTCGGGTCGGTGACACAGCTGGTACAGGGTCCAGAGGAGGGTGGTGGAGGTCTGTCAGGTGCACAAAAGACTAATATTCAAAACTTCAAACTAACATATAGGCAGTAATTCATTGTTCATCTGACCAACATCTTTTGCAAACAAAATATGGACTATCAAAATTTCAATATATATATGTCTACAGCCGCTATGCATCTCCCCTGATGCCCGCGGCTGATTGATATGGTACAGTCATTTATGTCATACCTTGGCTGCGATAACATTTGATACAGGTGTTCTGAACTGGGTGATAAAAAGCAATATCACACAGGCTTTGAAGTTTTATCACACAGGCTACCATCAAGTCGAGTTTGTACCTCGGGTGATACAGAATACACCATGTTGTATTCTATATGTATAACACTTTTACTGTATCATCTACCTTGTACAGACCTCATGGACAGTGTCAGTGACCAGCTGACTCAATGTAATACTCATTGAAGTGCTATTTACTGTGTCAATGGCTGCTCCCATCAGTTCGATGGCGTTGGCGTAGATTTCCTCCTTGGTGAGTTTCTCCCTACTGCTGATGAACGACAGGAAGTCCAGCTGTCCGTCATCTGCCTCACCTCGGGCCTGGCGCTCCTCCGCTCGCTGAAGCTGACGGTCCATCACTTTTTCTCCTGATGAATGAAAAGTATTTAGCATTAGAAGGCTAGCGTCATGTCATTTCCACAAACCACAGCAAAAAGACAGACAGACCAAAAACAATACCTCCTTGTGAAATTATATTAAAGTCCTGGCACTTTTGTTGACTCAAATTGGCTGGATGATCTGTCAATTGTTTCACAAGATTGATAAATGAACAATTCTCAAAACTCTGAACTTCACTTCCTGTCACACTGGAACTTTGACTTTCACTCCATATTGTTCTGCGGTAAAAGTGACTAGCATAGTGAAAAATACATAATGCATAAACACAGACAAGCAAGCAAACAGGCACATTGAAAATGATACCTCAATGTGCATGATAGTCCTGATGTTTTCCAAGAACACCTACTACAGAAAAGTCTACAAAAAGTGTACATTTGTAATCAGCTTATCATGACTACAATTATATAATGAACAATTTCACTGAGCACACTCACCTATCTTGAAAACAGTGTCCCATGCTTGCTTGTTCTTTTGCCAACTCTTGGTGTTCAGAAGCTTGTGGAGTCGTGCATCTGGCGTCATTGCCCGAGTAAGGGAGTCAAAAGCATCATGCATACCATTGATGAAGTCCTGGGCATCCTGGGGAATGTTATCCTGAAGGAGCCCCATACGCTCGTTGAACAAAACTGCTGAGATTGCTGGATGTATAACAGATTTAACACAGAAAAGTGCATGTAAGGATGAATGTCATTACATGCCTATCTTTTAAGGGGGGCATATTTATGTTATGGAAGTGTTGAACGTTTCACTCTGCCATTGCATATTTTTAAAAAAAGATTGTGTTAAAAGTATGTCTTGAATACTTCAAAGGATATCTCAAGTGTGCATGTCTTGGAGATTCCTTATGCTGCATAAGTGTGTGTAGGATTTCTTTAAATTACCTTTTTTGTAAGAGTCTATCCAGAGAAATTACATGTATGAGAGGTTTATGTTGAAATATTAGACTTCAGAGACTTGCCATGCAAACTTGCAACCTATTTAAAGTCTCTGAAATGACTTATTTACCAAACCTCCTGACATTATTCCATATCTTACTTTGATATAGTAGGAATCAACATGCTACAGATATTCACTTGTTATTCACTTTTTTCATGTAAAACATTTTCCACGAATCATTAAACAATTACGTTCAAACCAGACACCTGCAACATAGATAGGAGAAAATAGCCTTACACTCCAGAGCCCATTTGAAGAGCTCATTTTCCAGGTCAAGCACTTCTGTCCCTTCCGGTCCAGCCCTGACGGATCGGATATGCTGGAGCATGTCGGTCGCTACGTCATCGATCTTCAGCACGTACGCCGCTACGCTCTGCGGACGGAGCATTGGGCGGCTAACCACGGTACGGTTCTTGTGCCATTTCTTGTCGTTGCTGAGGAGGGGATCACAATCAAACAATGCATTGGAAATTGAAGATGTTATCCACTCATGAAGTACATTACATGTACAACAACTGCACTGCCTCTAACAAACTTCCATTACACACAGACTAGCACTGCTCCCTCTGACAGAACATACAGGAACTGCACTGCTCCCTCTGATAGAACTAAAACTGCAGTTCCTTGAGCCTTTATCTTACTGTTCTTCCATCAGATATAAAACAAGAAAGCTTCTGAAAAAAGCTGGCCGGTGCGTATTTTGCAAAAAGCCTGGATGTTAAACAAAATCACATGAAAAAAGAGTTTTTAAACATTGAATTACTAAATTGGTCTGTCTTCTATTAAAAAAACATAACATGAGATTTGTCTAACAAAGAAAAAAAATTGTTACAAGTGGGGTTCAAACCCACGATCCACGGCTGCAAAAGCAAATCGCTATATCCACCCAGTGCGTAGACCGCTCGGCCACGCTAGCTGATTGCGTAATCGTGCATACAGAAGGCTATAAGAAGAGTTTGGTTAAATTGACCGATCCATGCATCCATCCATGGTTGAACTAACCGCTTCTCTCGGCTCTAAGCACCGGCAAAAAAGAACATAACAAAAAGACTAACCCGAGCAGGACAGCCAGTTCCTTGCCAGCATCCTCCCTGTGCAGCCTCCATGGAGCTATGTCCAGCCGCTCGGGGTACTTCCCCTCTACCTTAAAGACTTCTCGGGCCGCGTCAGGGTCGCAGGTGTTTACCATATCAAAGTTCCCAAATCTATTCCTGTGGAGACACAGAGAGATCTACATAATGATACAATTTTAAGACTTTATATCCGTACACAAAATAAAGCGCTTACCAACAAGCTTTCAATTTCACTTTCAACTTTATTGCAGGCTCTTGGCCCTTATCACATAAAAACATACAATACAACAATACACATACACTTTATGTACAATAAAAAAGTTAAATTAGCCTGGGCTTTTGAAAACGAGATTCACATAGTGTGTCCAGAGTTTGCTATGGAAGAAGGCATCTGAGTGGTATAACCGGGAGATAATGTTGTTTGTAGATTTGGCGATGCGTTGTACAAATGCATGCGTTAGTTTTCTCCTTCTAGCTACAAAAGTATCAATCCCATGTGTCACAAACATTTGGCTGGCACTATCTCTCGTTCGATAACCTAACACAATCCTAAGAGCATTGTTATAGGCTACGCGTAGCCTGCGAATCGTACCCAAGTTATACTGACACCATAGCTGAGCGCAATATATCGAGGAACAATATGCATCAAAAAGGACGTGCTTCACTCCAGGAGAGGCGAATCGGAATTTTCGTATCAAGGAATTGGCTTTGGTATAGAACCCTCTGACATGATAGCGAATTGACTCATCATCAAACAGGTCAGAGGTAATCTGGTTACCCAGATAGTTCACAGATGTAACGTACTGCAATTTCGTGCCATAAAGGGTGACTGAAGGAGGCGGTCCGTGCAATTTGAATCTACCACATGGAAAATATACACATTGGCTCTTGCTTTTGCTGAACACTATATGGTTTTCAGAGCCAAAACGTTCACATAAAGACATTAGCTTTTGCAGACCTTTAACAGATGGGCAGATAATACATATATCATCAGCGTACAACAGATGGTTCACAATGACATTTCCGATGTAGCAACAGAGACATAGACGTTGAACAGAAAAGGAGATATCAGGCTACCTTGTGGCACTCCGTTAGTGGCAGTAAAGTTGTCAGAAAGGACATTGCCCCAACGTACTCTAAAGGTCAAAACATTGTACCAGGCTACAAGTAAACGTATCAAGTAAAGTGGTACATTTCTGTCGATCATTTTCTTAAATAACAGCCAGTGATTAACACGATCGAAGGCCTTAGAGGCGTCTAGGAAGGCCACAAATACAGGAGAGCCACGTTTCTGGTAGTAACGGATTACCTCCTTCAAGGCAAATACACAAAGGTCTGTGCCATGCTGTTTTTAAAACCAAACTGGTTATCCGGAGAGTGTAAAAATTCATCTAGACGCCTTAAAAGCAATCTTTCAAGAACTTTGCATATCGGACTGGAGACCGCTATCGGGCGATAGTTGTCTTTGTCAGTCACATTGCCATTTTTCTTCTTAACGATCGGAATGAGAACAGTGCTAAGTAACCTAGGTGGAACATAACCATGTCTGAGCACAGCGGAAAACAACAATGACAATAGCGCATGCAGCCGGGGACCTGCGTACTTCAGGTGCTCCGCAGAAATACAATTAGCATTACATGCTTTACCATTGGACAGCTCATTAATGGCGTCACATATTTCATCAACAGTAATGGACATTCCAGGATTGTCCGAGACACCTGATTGAATAGTGCTGTTTACATGTGACTTATATGCGGTAGAATTGACGGAGTTTAACAGTGCGCTATAGTGGTTCTTCCACATGTTAGCAATATCGGATGCACCCGAGTGGCCATCAATCGTACAAGGTATGCTAGATTTGGAGCCATTCTGGGAGCGAAGGGCAGATCGATCAGTCCTCTGATCCTTCTCAAGTTGTAATGACCCAAAACCTAAATCACACTTCCGAATACCGACTACCAAGCACCTTTGACCCTTTAATGACGTCACACTTCCGTTCCGGAAGTGTGATTTAGGCTTTGGGTCATTACAACTTGAGAAGGATCAGAGGACTGATCAAAAGCTTGTTGGTTAAGCGCTTTATTTTGTGTACGGATATAAAGTCTTAAAATTGTATCATTATGTTAACTACCATCACAGATGAACTTACATTCAAGAGAGATCTACATGTAAG
>NC_049983.1:16233202-16237503 GCF_000003815.2 Branchiostoma floridae | reverse complement strand
TTAACTTTGAGTCAATTGTTTTCGCACCGTAGGAAGAAGCTAAGTTCCTGCCCATGCAATTTTAGACACTGGCTAAGCCAACCATTCCATCCTGGGAGTCACCCATTGCACCATCTTCAATCTCGCATTCTGTCAGTCTCTCTGGTATCCAAGCCTTTTATAGCTCCCGAGTCTCACAGTGTCCTCTCTGCAAATTGTGAAAAGGACAGAACAGACTTGGGAGCCATGATAGGTCTGGATACCAGGCTAGTAAGTCTCTACAATATCTAAATAATGGCAGACACATACTAAGACAACCATACACAGACCACAAACAATACCTCTGTTTTCACTGAGGTAAAAAAAGGTGAATTTGAAGAGATAAATGTCACCAGTTACATATATCCTGAGGTGGTTTTGAAAACCCCGTCCTTGACAACACTTTTTTTTTGGTAGAAGTAGTTTTAGGGTATCTGTAGAGTTGACGTAAACACAGTACTTAGGAATGTACAGTCAAACCTGTATTAGCGGCCACCTTTGCATAGCGACCACCTGGCCATAGTGGCCACTTTTTGTCGGTCCCTTGGATTTGTAATGATTAAGAAATAGGCTAAGCGGCCACCTGTCCAACGCGGCCACGGCCACACGATTTCCGGTCCCGTAGATACAGAAACACTGCCTATTGCGACCATACGGCGGCCTTATGTCACCCTGCGCTCAGTTTAAAATCATAGTTTGCAAGGATTCCAGTTCCCGAAGGGTCATTTTGGCGGTGGCGGAAGGTATGCATGCCATGAGCGTTAAAGTGCAAGTCGTTATCGGCGAATTTACCGATCGAGACAATGTTACTTGGTGAGAAAGATTAGTGGGAACTGAAATCATGTCTAACTTGCTCGTGGTCAACTGATCAACATTTTCTCTATTGCGGCCACCTGTCTATAGTGGCCATTTTTCTCCAGTCCCTTGAGTGGCCGCTATAGACAGGTTTGACTGTAACAGTAACCCCTTACAATTTCTTTTTCTCAGAAAATGGTATCATGCTTACATTGTACCCATTCTACAAATGTTGTGCAATAAACTTTGACTTGACTTGACTTGACTTGACATAAAGCTTTTGTCAAAGTTGATGACATATCAGCAAGAAAATCCCATCTTGACATTGAAAATTGAACTTCTAGTAAGTTCTACTCACCTTAAAATGGGACCATACATCTGAAACAATTGGCCGATCATCATGTGGCTTTTCAACTGTGCCTTTCGAGACATGCCACCGGTACACAAGACCACCAGGAACTTCAGAATCCCTGGCATGCCTTTCATGGGCTCAGGGAGTGCTGAGAACGGCTTGACAGGTGGATCCAGCTGTGGGTGGGAGGCTGCTTGTGGGCCAGAGGAGTACGGCTGATTGGGAGTCTGGCATCTCAGCAGGCCTAGGAACATATTGTTGGATTTCTTAACTACCTCCGTGAAACCTTACAGCACCCCCATGAAACTCCTTTTCCGCCGTACCCTAAAAATCTCGCCGTACCCGCTGAAAAATCTCGCCGTACCCGCTAGGCTCCGCCGTACCCGCTAAAAAATATCGCCGTACCCTAAAAATATCGCCGTACCCGTCCCTATCCGCCGTACAAAACAGCCGACACCGCTCGGCCACAGGGCATACTCACACGAAAGTCGCATCTAAAAACCCTGTACGGCAATGATGTACGGTCTCACATAGCCTATGCTCTGGGAAACATTCCTGGCCACCTCTCTGCCCAGTGGCGTTGTACAAATCGCGCCCAATATTGAGAACACTTCGGAAAACTGTGGTGAGAAGCGGTCTGTAGAGAAGCAGAGATCCCGCGTAACCCGGAAGTGACAATCGTCTATGGTGATAAGTTTGATTTGTACCCGTTTCAGCACGCGGAGAGAATTGCTGTTAACTTTGAAGGTTCAGTCAACTTAAACTATCCGGTCCTACAGGAACAAACTATTGCCAGTTCATTATAATAAGAAACAACAGGTATTAAACAGCCATGACAGCAGTCTGGGCGACTCTCTGTTCCGGATAATATAGTGCCTGTTCGCAGGGGTCTTTGTGGGTCTGTACACACCTTGGGTATACTAATGAAGGGTGGTGTGAGATAAAGGGCTAGTGGATCCAAGCATAGTGGAATTATGTTTTACTGCAATATGTGGCGATTTGATAAGATTGCATGCAGCACAAACATACTCCCCAAACAGAGGTTAGGCACCGGCTGTTCTTTTAACCCTTTTTTAGCGTCTTCATCGAGCTTTCCATTTTGTGACCTAAGAAAATGGTACAAAATAGAAAGCCCGATAAAAACACATAAAAGAAAGTTTAAAAAAAAACAGCCGGCACCTAACCTCTGCTTGGAAAGTAGCACAAACATGCAATTTGTACACAATCGCAGATATTCCATTATCAGTTCAGTCACCCTCACACCTGAGTCACCACCACAAATGAGTACAGATAGAGATCCCCACCACCAGTAAATATATATGACTCTCCCACCACCAGTGAACACATGTGAAGATCCCCAACACTATTGAACAAAGGTGAAGATCCCCAACACCAGTGATAAATATGAAGATCCCCCAACACCAGTGATAAATATGAAGATCCCCCAACACCAGTGAAGACATGTGAAGATCCACCACCAGTAAATATTCAGTAACATATGAAGACCCCCCAACACCAGTAAATATTCAGTAATATATGAAGATTCTCCAACACCAGTGAAGGCAGGTGAATATCCACCACCACCAGTGAATACAGGTGAAGATCCCTCACAGCATACAGAAGGCCATGACAGTTCTAAGTGCAAAATTTACAGATGAGCTTTCTTTATTCATTTTCTTCTGTACAATTGTATTGTACAATACATTTGTATTGAGAACATTAGAGAAAATTTATCTAACGTTACATGTCTTAATTACTTCTTATATTTTTAGTTCTGCATATACGTGTACTACATATTCGGTTGCACCTTTTGTACAAATCAACAGTCTATGTATGCATACTAAGATAATTAATAGCCTGCTTCTTTGCTATTAGCACCAAAAAAACACCATATTGAGTGACATCTGGCTTCCCATTCTGTTGTGTTGTTGAGGACATCCTGCCCCTTCATCATCTTCTCCAGAAGTTCTCCAGAAGATCTAAATAAAAATAGAAATAAAATGGTCTCTATCATTATCATAAAGCATAAGAAGCCATCATTTAGCTATCTACAGCACACAGGTGCCCTGTAATAAAATCATACTAGCAATTGAGTCCAACTTTAACCTCATCATAGAAGAGTTGCTAATGAGTGTATGGTACTTAGACATATTTCAGACAAGAATGTTTTCAATATGCACAGACTACTTGTTTCCATTACTAGATCCTAGATTTCTTTCCATTCTTACAATATTAAGTCCTACTAGGTCTAAATCTGCAGGAGAATTACAGATACTGAAATATATCAAGAATGAATGCATTGGATTTAACTTAAAGAAAACTGGTTTAGCAGTTAAACTATTCAACTAAACTCATTCAGCAGGAACCAGAACTGAAACATATTATAACCACAGTACCATACAAAGCATTGCTTTATCTCAACTTTTCAGCGTTATTGCTTTGGCTGCAACACTACATTAGATGTCATTGTGCAGATGAAACAATGATTCTGTATCATTTTCTGACAACATATGATGTGTATAAAGTCCAGCTGGACAGATAACTTGTTATAAGTAATGTTACCTCATGCAGATGTCTATATCATCCCACTCATATTCCTCTGACTCTGTGGGGCTAAACTTTGATGGAGGAGCCCTGAGAGTGAAACATAAGCAGCAATAAGGTTACATTGTATAAGATGCCAAGTAATAAGATATCTGTAAATATATCATGTTATATAATCACTGCTTTACTGCACCATTTGCTTCCAAAGGTGAAATGAATAACTCTTACTATAATGAGGACTTGGAAAAATCAACAAAAATGAATACAATGGGTTGCTACATTGTATTAACAATTCTCCTTATACAGAGTCATTGTCATGATCACCAACCTCCACTTCCACACTTGAAATGGGTTATAACTTATACGACAAATTTAATCCCTGCAATGGGAATTGACACATCAAACGTTGCAGGAACTCCCTAGCCGAGGGCAGGAATAAAAGGGACACGCCATATCAGTACAATACAATGAATAAAATTGTGAAATACGTAACGTTACTTGTCTACCGACTTCGTTCCCTTCGAAGCGTGCTGATGCTGATGCGAAGCTCACTTCCGGGTTCCTCCTGCCCTACAGACCGCTTCTCACCACA
>NC_049983.1:16230451-16233081 GCF_000003815.2 Branchiostoma floridae | reverse complement strand
TTTTAGATGCGACTTTCGTGTGAGTATGCCCTGTGGCCGAGCGGTGTCGGCTGTTTTGTACGGCGGATAGGGACGGGTACGGCGATATTTTTAGGGTACGGCGAGATTTTTCAGCGGGTACGGCGAGATTTTTAGGGTACGGCGGAAAAGGAGTTTCATGGGGGTGTACAGTAACCTGGTTTGCCTTTTTATTATATTTCAGCCATACCATAGGTATGGTGAAATATATTGTTATATTGCAATCCATACATAGTATGGGATTGCAATATATTTATATTTCAGCCATACATAGTATGGTGAAATATATTGTATTCGTAATGTTTCTTTCTTTCTTTCTTTCTCCTGTCAAATCTTCAAAGTGATTCATCTCCGCCGTTCCTGTACCAAATGACCTGAAATTTGGCACAAGGGTAGAGTGAGCCAATACCAAAATGTGTTTTTTTCATTTTTTTCATATCTGCTCCTTAAATGATTTTATTAAGGTTTTATTGCAACTTTTGGACCAAAACTGTATAATTTGGCCCCCTGTACCATGGTATTACATCCAAATGACCTGAAATTTGGGACAGAGGTACCCTAGATACTTATTCAAAGGATCCATGTATAATATTTGGTATAAATCACTTCAAAATGGCTCCTTAAGGAGATTTTTGTGGGAGAGTTTTGGATATGTGAGATTGAAGCGCCGAGGTCAACGACCTCTAGGTCATTCTGGTGTGTCAGGGCCACAGGTGTGCCAGGTAGATCCAATTATCTACCTACCTACCTATTCCATAGACATCCAGGTGGTTGGGGGACAAGGTAAATCCAATTAATGACCAGCCAATGAGCAAGCTCATTTTGCTGGAAGAGTCCATTGTTGGACAGGGCGTGTTTTTTAAAATTTACTTTTAGACTTTGGTGATAATGCCAATGTTTTTTTTAGCGGAAGTGTTTTTGCACTGAACCACTTGACATAAGACTACTACTGGGACAGTCCATTTTTGCACATAGGGGGGATTTAAAAAATTCAGTTTTGGACATGGGTGATGATTCCGAATTCCATTTGTTGAATGGAAGTTGACAGCCAATCAGCAAGCCTGGTGTTATCTGGAAGAGTCCATTCATGCACAGGGGACTTTTTTAAAATTCAGTTTTGGACTGGGTTGCTTATTATACAAAAGGCCATGTACTGTGAGTATTTCTGGACTATTGTGCAATTTCAAACAGGGTGTGCTGGGAGATTCCATTCTTCGACGAAGGGGGTATTCTTTTAAATTCATTTTGTGGGCTTTGTTGATTATGTCGATGTCCTATTTTTGCTGATGTACTTTTGGATCGCTCCAATTTACATAGGGGTATAACAGGAAGAGTCGATTCTTGCACAGAGGTTTTTTTTTTCATATATGGTTTTGGACGGCTGATGATTCAAAATTCCATTACTTAGCGGAAGTGTTTTTGGAGTCGTCTATTTTAACTTTCTACATGGAGTGCACTAGAAGAGTCCATTCTTGAAGGAGGTTTTGTAAGATTCATTTTTGCTCATAAGTGTGATTAGTAGTTAGAAGTCATTTTAAGCAGAAGTGTTCAATTTTTGCACATGGGTGATTTTGGAACAGTCTATTGTTACATGAGGAGGGAGATGGCTGAAATATGCTGTATTTGCTCTCAAGCAAATGTCGGCCTTTCTAGTGTTTTTGCTGAGTTTCTTCTTCTCCTGTCAAAATCTTCAAGTTGATTCAACTTTTTCATTTTGGGGCCAAATGAGGGGAAATTTGGCAGGGTGGTAGAAATAGCAAAAACCCCCAGGTGTTTTTTTCACTTTTTTGATAGAGGCCTTAGAATTTATGATATTTAGGGTTTTTGGTCATTTTTAGACAAAATATGTATATTTTGGGCCCCTGTGCCCTGGTATTACAAGCTAATGACCTGAAGTTTGGTACAGAGGTGCATTGGACATATGAGCACAGAAAACCGTCAACACTTTCTTTATAGATCACTTCAAAAATTAGTTATTTTAGGGTTTTTGGCCATTTTTGACTAAAAATGTATATTTTTGGCTCCTGCGCCCTTGTATTAAAACCAAATGACCTGAAATTTGGTACATAGGTGCGTTTGACATATGACCACAGAACCCCATCAAGGCTTTATTCATTGTTTACTCCAAAAATGAGTTATTTTAGGGTTTTTGGCCATTTTTGACTAAAAATGTATATTTTTTGCTCCTGTGCCCTGGTATAGAAACCAAATGACCTGAAATTTGGTACAGAGGTGCATTGAACATATGCTCACAGGAGCCCATTGACAGTTTCTTCATAGATCACTTCCTAAATGAGTTATTTTAGGGTTTTTGGCCATTTTTGACTAAAAATGTATATTTTTGGCTTCTATGCCCTTGTATGTAAACCAAATGACCTGAAATTTGGTACAAAGGTAAATTGGACATATGACAACAGGACTCCATCAACACTTTCTTCAAAGAGCACTTATAAAATGGGTTATTTTGGGATTTTTAGCCATTTTTAACTAAAAAAATGAATATTTTTGGCCCCTATGCCCTTATATTGAAACCAAATGACCTAAAATTCGGCATGAAGGTGTGAAGGACAAGTGCCCACAGTACTTCATTTTCCCTTTGATCAAACATTCTT
>NC_049983.1:16228603-16229738 GCF_000003815.2 Branchiostoma floridae | reverse complement strand
GGGCCGTTAACGGCGGTAATGGCGTCGCTACAATAGTAGTCAACCATTTAAGGCATCTCTGTCTCTGTACTGTAGGTGTACAGTTTTGAGTCGAAAAGGTCAAACAATTCCCTTCTTATACACTCTTTGCTATCTGGTGAATATGTGTATGTTTTAGTTCGCCGGACATTGTTGGCATAAAGTATATATGTATCAACTAGCAAGTCGTGTTACGCGTGTGTGTTGGAACAGAATTAGCTAAGTGCATTGACAAGTCCTTTCTTGTAATTCGTCTTACGTGTGCATGTTGGAACAGCGTTACTCCATGTTCCGTCAGTTTGGCATGTCGTGGAAGTCGCGCCGTTCAGTTGGTATCCCTCGTTGCAGGTGAACGTTACTGTATTATAGAAGGAGTTTGCTCCGGTAGGGGGCGTCCGTACTCCGTTAGTCGGGGCTGTCAACACGGGACATCTGCCTGTAAATTTTAGAAAACCTTCTTCAGGTACCTTTTAGGGATTTGTATACTTGTGCTACATGACGAAATATTGATTATCTATCATTTGACGGTACCTCAAAAAAGAGGCTAAAATTGGTCTCTAAAGGTTACTAGTAATTTTGCTGATTCAATTTACATATCTAAGTTTGGGGGTACAAATTACGTAGCATTGAACATAATCTATGTGTAAACAGTTATCTTACGTCTGCATATTCCTACAGGGTTGCTCCATGTTCCGTCAGCTTGGCACGTCACAGGAGAGACTCCGTCCAGATCGTATCCCGAGTTACAGGTGACTGTAACCTGGTTTGGATAGGCGTATGGACCAGGAGAACTCAGCGCTCCGTTAGTTTGGGCCGTCAAACCAGGACATGGTCTGGCTGAAATGGTCAATAACCTTTTAATTTATGCCTATATACTTTGTTTGTTTTAAAAATACAGAAAGGTCCTGCAACTTTTTATATTTCAGCCATACATAGTATGGTGAAATATATTGTATTCGTAATGTTTCTTCTTTCTTTCTTCTTCTTTCTCCTGTCAAATCTTCAAAGTGATTCATCTCCGCCGTTCCTGGACCGAATGACCTGAAATTTGGCACAGGGGTAGAATGGGCCAATACCTTGATGCCTTTTTCTCATTTCTTTCATATCTGCCTCTAAA
>NC_049983.1:16217965-16228386 GCF_000003815.2 Branchiostoma floridae | reverse complement strand
CCCTGTACCCTGGTATTACAACCAAATGAGCTGAAATTGGACAGAGATGTGCTTTGATAATGCCGCCATATAAATCAATGACATTTTGGTGTACAGTACAACAAAATGCTATTTTTGCGATTTTTGACCAATTTTGACCAAAAAAGGACACTTTTGGCTCCTGTACCTTGGTATTGCAACCGAATGAGCTGAAATTTGACACAGATGTGCCTTGATAATCCCTTCATATAAATTCAATAACACTTTTGGTGTACAGTGCAACAAAATGCTTATTTTTGCGATTTTTGGCCAATTTTTGACCAAAAAAGGACACTTTTGGTTCCTGTACCCTGGTATTACAATTAAATGACCTGAAATTTGGTATAGATAGGCATTAGATACTTGGTAACAAGATTCAAGTAAAATTTTTGACATAAACAACTTTAAAATGATCAATTTTGGCACTTTTCTGAGGGGAAATTTGTTTTCTTTTGGCCTCCTGACGTGACCTTCCGTGACCCCGCACAGAGCCACACCTGTGCGCGTCAGCCGGAGAGTTAATTGAATCAAAGACCTAGCCAATCAGCGAAGAGGAGGCCAAAGGCTAATTAATATTCATAAGCGGGGCCTCATGATCCCGTATATAGCAGTGTTCCCGCCAGGGGGAGCAAAGCCCGCCTAAGGCTCTCGCATTTTAGACTATTCAGAAGGCTTTATATTGTATCAGTTCTTAGGGGCATATCTATGATAATCGCAGCAGTCACTTAACTTCTCTTCAGGAGTTTAGCGTAACACTGTTTCAGGTCAAACCGTCAAAGGCAACTAAAAACAAACTTTAACGTTACTGAGTTCAACAGTACTTATAACTTGTTATCCGAAGTTGAAACGCTAGCGATGGTATTTTCGCTGCGCTGTTAGCTCCGTGCGACTGTTGTTGACGGTCTTATAACGGTATATTTTGCACCCCTGTACCCTGGTATGAGTAACATTTGGTATAGATAGGCATAATATAGTTGGTAAAATGATCCAAGTAAAATTTTTGGCATAAAGTACTGTAAAAGGCTTAATTACAGCACTTTTTTTAGGGGAAATTGGTTTTCTTTCGTTCTCCATGCCGTGACCTTTCGGACGTTCACCCCACAGAGCCGACATCTGCACCTGCGTCTAGCCGGCAGGAAGAGTTAATTCAATTAATGGTTCAGCCAATCAGCGAAGAGGAAAGCGAAGGCTAATTAATATTCATAAGCGGGACCACACAATACGTTAACTTGAAGACTCAGGCCGTACAGACTTCTCGCCAGGATTTTTTCAAAGTGTCGGACAGGGGTCCGGGGGCCGCCGAATGTCCCTGGCGGGGTCCAGGGGCAGGGCCACTGTGGGGGGGACCCAGGTGGGCGAAGCCCCCCCGGAAGCTCTTGCATTTTAGGCTATTGAGAAGGCTTCTTTTATCAGTTTTTTTAGGGCCATATCTACGATAATCGTAGCAGTCACTTACTTCTCTTCAGCAGTCTGACTTTAAAATATTTCGGGTCAAAGCTTCAAAGACAACTAAAACCTCATAAACAACAAACTTTACTTAGCTCAACAGTATACAAAAATATTGTACGGGTTGCCATATCCTTAGTTGAAGCGCTTATTTATAGCGCTAGTATCTTCGCTGCGCCGTTAGCCGCCGTGCGACTTTTGTTGACGGTCTGATATCCCTACGTCGCCGCCTCGCTGATATTCCCACGGACATGTTTAAAAAAAAATACCCAGCAAAAAACGCTGCTCTGCGTCAAATTCTATTCTATAAAACTCAGTGTTAGAGTCTAAATATTTTGTAGAAGCACCGCTGTAGGAAAGAAGGTCCAAGCAATGTAAAACATCACGTAGCATGAAGTTCGCTGTCAACTGGCACACAGCACATGACTGTTTGAAACTCTAAGTCTAATCAACAGCCGTGTTTGATTGATAGCCGGCGGTCCTATGATGAAGCCGGCGAAAGGTGCGTTAGTTAGAAAATCTGCGTTTAGTTTTGATACGTAATTATAAGTTAGACAGTGGCGAGAATGATTATTTTCTCATCAATATTTCTCTTCAGAATTATTTGAACTTAATTGTACATCTAAACAATTGGCTTACCTGTGCAATGTTTATATGATTAATGATCAGTGTACTGAAATCATGTGTAACGTATGGCTCCTAGTCAATAGATCAGCATTTTCTCTATAGTGACCACCTGTCTATAGTGGCCACATTTCCTAGTGCTGTTGTTGTTTGGCATAAACTTTGAACATTTAAATTGGAAGTAACTTTAAACTGCCAGAGTTTCAGCCCAATAAAACACTCTCAGCGCCAGGGTATGAACAGACTGACCAGACAGACGAAAATAAATCCTCGAACAAGGTTCAATCGTATCTTCCGGGTCTGGCAGGAAGTTGTTAAACTGAAATAAGAATAGGCTCGATGGTTGATTGCATACAAAGTAAAACAGTTTAACAGTTTTACAGCTTGAAGAAAACAAACGCTCCTACAGTACCTGCACCTGCTTGATAATTATTAAATCGTATGCCCTACTTGAATAAAAAAAGTTCATTGCAATAATAAATGTACCCACATCACAAGGAGCTTATACTTTTTTAAACTTACACCTAGTTATCGTACTGAAAATTGTTAATGACATTACATGAAGTCATTCAACAATTTTCAGTCATGATGAAAATTTTCTGAATGGAAGGTGTGATTATTGTCATTTTCTGAAAAATAGAAGCAAGGTCTGTTTTTACCTGGAGTCAATTCACAATACCAGTCCACTTTGGGGGATAATGTACTGTTAAGAGGATGTTCCATTTTTGCGCAGGGGTGATTTGGAACAGTCCAATGTTGCGTGGGAAGGGGTATGGCTGAAATATGCTGTATTTGCTCTTAAGCAAATGTCGGCCTTTCTAGTATATACATATATATTAATTTTTAACATTATATATATATATATAACAGTTGATCAGAAGCAATCCGAGTATTGAAGTCTCATTTTAGCAATGAATTTTCCTCTGGCATCTCCTCAACATTGATGTAAATGAGTCCAGTGATTTACATAATTTCAATAATGGTCTATCTATCTATCTATCTATCGGTCGGCCGCGAGGCGGGCGACTGCAAGTCTCCACTGTTTCTTAAGTTAAATAATGGTCACCTTTACTTAACTTCCAGATGCTGCAAGTCTCAAATTCTTGTACAACATGGAATTGATTATACAAATAAGAGGTCTTCAAAATTTGCATAGTTTATATCTAGCAATGTTCCTCTCTTTCTCAATTACATTCTACTACTGTCAAAATCAATGTTTGAGAGTTCTATCATGGATGCAGCCAGTTTACGAAATTTCCTCATTGATCATACAAATTATACCCTGATTCCGGGAATTTTTGCCAATCGGACATATACCGACTATTGGGCTAGCCCCTGAGGCGTCGCCAAAAATCTGATAGGGGGCCCACATTACAATCGTGACCATAGTACCCAGAAGGCTGAACACCAGATATCATGACCAGAAGTTCTGCTGCAGTACCTTGGAAAGCTGCCAGGTGGACTATAATCTATTAAATCATCCTCCTTTTGCCAAAACTTGCCAAACAAAGCATCAGCAAGTTCTTGGATTTTGCTGTTCACAAACACACAAAACACAGTCAGACATCGGCAGACACACCACCGAAAATTGGCCTTCTTGGCGACGGTAATGACATTACCGGTAGTGTTTTGTCTACAAAAAAGCTTAGCCTGGTCACATGATTTTCGTCTGGTAGGCCAAATTAGGGGTGTTTTCCCCCACATCTGAGTCCTCTAGTCTAAGCATCTGCAAGTTTCTGTCAGCCTGTCTTTTTTGTTTAGCCTTTTGAGTTTTTGATTCCTTCGACTTCCGAGTCAGAATTATTAATTTTAGCAGTGTGGAGGCACGGGAATGCCTGCATTTTAGACATATTGCTGAAATCTTTCTACTGGGGACCATGACATAGATAAATTGGTCGTTTTTCTCACTCAGGGAATTTCGTTCATTTTCATAAACATAGATTTTCTCCGACCAAGCAGCACCGTACCTTGTGAAGCCGCTCGCGCTCCCCGGTGAAAGTCCAGCCATCTCCCGACAATCGTCGCCGCCGACCGCCGCTGCGTCAGGGCGCATAACCTGATCATGACAGCTACTTGATTCCTTTAGAGTGCAATTACAACTTGTCCTGCACTTCGTTGTTCACCAACGTTCACTTATTTACTCTTAGACTGTGTCATATTCTGGCAACTAGTCGAGCAAGGTAGTTGCATTAAAGTCCTGTACTGTGGGATGTTGACATTTATCCCATGCCCTTTGACCTGCTTTGGGGGTCAGGGGTTTAGTGTTTTTTTACCACCAAAACATGTTGAAGGAGGTATTGTTTTGTGTGTGTGTGTGTGTGTGTGCATGAGCGTACACATGTGTGTTTGTGTAAATGTATGTTTCTGGAGGTGGCAATTGTAACAGGTGAGCAACAACTAAAAGTCTCAAAGTCAATGCCACTCTTAAATATCTGTGATAATATAAGATTAACATAAATCACAAAGAGTACTCACCAATAAGATTTATTTCTTCTTCATAACAATTTACAATACAATATCATATCAGTGACCCATGCAGTTACTTCCTATTGTACAAAACTCAACCACTGTCTTCTCTACCGAGCCTCCTTCGCGGCCTTCCATGAGTGCTGGCAGTTATTGTTGTGCGGAAACCACGAGACACGACAAATCATCACTCCCCCAAACAAAACGCCAGCCCTTGTGGAAGGCCTCTAACGAGGCTAATCCTACTCAAGATATGCTTTATCTTTGATACAATTATCTTTCACTCTCTGTACAAAATAACTGTTAAGAATAGTTCTTAATTCGAGTCTACATATTTTCTTACATACAAATCACTACTGACAAGTTTTGCTAACAAAAGAACTTAAGGTAATGCTGATGCATTTTTGCATGGCTACACTCAAAAAGGTTTTCACATATACTGAACAGTTGCCATTCTGTGGTTGCTATAGACGGCTAGTTCAAGTTTACAGGGGAAAGACTTGAAAATAAGGCAAACTTATTAAGATGTACTACAAAATTCTAGTCTAAGACTATGTAAAATTTTACAGCACTGAAAATCTAAATAAAAATGTTGAAGTAACTCAAGAAATGTGAATACACTGCTAGTATACCAAACATGTGTCATGCAAAATTTGATATTTATGACAATAATGGTTAATATTGATTTTACATACTCCTTTGTTGCTTACATTATTTCCTGCGCTCAGTTTGTATATCAATGCATTAAGTCTTGTCTGTTCAAACTTTGCCTCTACATATTTCAAAATTTCAAAGTCAATAAAAACTCTCAACTACATTTCATAGAGTAGATCTAGTTAAAGATTTCTACAGTAAAAGTATAGCAGTAACAGTACAATATGTTTCACCAGAGGGCGGCTTTCAGGGAAGTTTGGACAGGACTGGCTACCGAAAATGATCAATACCACAACAATTTCCAACAAAAATACTGCTGAATTTTGCATGACAAATCCACAAGTGCCTCAGGAATGCCATCAAAATTTGACAGTAAGTTGTACATGTACATGTAAACTATACACCTGCAGTTGTAGAGTCACACTTGGTCTCTACACAAAAACGTGAGGGATATAGGAAAAATGGCAGGTGACCAAGGAGTGGTTGCTGCAGACTGGAGGGTCTTTACTAAATCTTATTTTAAAATGGGATGGGACTGTTTCAATGTGGCCTATGACTGTACAATAAGTGTGAGCCCCAACTAGGACATGTACATGTACCACTTTTATTTGTGGCAGCATTAGACCAATAGTATTCCAGCAATATTCTAGCAAATTTAATATATAGTATTTACAACAGAATATGTGTCTATCACATGATTTTATATGATCATCTGTATTATTGATCATTGGTGTTTAACCTATGCATACCTGGAAGTTGGAACTCAAACCTCCAGTTACTATCAAGTACATTCAACTCTGCATGCAAAGGTTCTTACATTTTGTACTTCACATATTTTGTTTTGGGAAGGGTGATTAGCTACAGGTGCATGTTCACCTTTCAATAGAAAAATTACAGTCTTTTTAAGCACTGTGAAATGATGTGCTATTGAGACAATCATATGGTGCCAGTACTGAAGTTTGACACAATTCGTACAATGAATTTTCATTAAGTTTTCTAACACAGTCACCCACAATGACTCTGTTTTGCATTGACTATAATCTTGTACTGATTGTAGTAACCCCCTGCTGTTATATACATTATGTCATAATTTAATTAATCCACAAGGTAAATTTTCAACAACAATGAACTGTAACGTTACTATATTGATTTAGTGTCTAAAGTAAGAGAGACATAAGAAAACTTAGACATTATAGTACGTGAAGTTAACAGAATCAAACGATGTTTCACTATTATCGCAGATAAATTTCCAGATGTGCAACAAGAGGTTATTTACCATGGATACTGTATAAAATCATTTTCTTGATGCAGAAAATTCTAAGCTAGTTTAGTGAATCTTGAACCCGTCACATTCTGAACTTTCCCTCATATGACCTTGCTTATGACCCAAGCGGTTGACCTTGAGGGGTCAACCAAGGTCAACATTGGGTAACTAGCCTGGAATCTATTCCATTCTAGCCCAGTAAACCCTCTGACTTGATCATATCCATGATAAATATGACTTTACCGACTACAAAACGTATGCTGGCAAAGACAACTAAAACGACATGTAGTCAACCTCACTGACCAAACTCCAACACAGAAGACCTCGCTCACAGTTGTCTGGACAAGTTTGGAAGGCTGTGTGTGACAGGAGCTGTATTAACTCATCAAATTTTTTCCAACTAACAACAAACTGATTAATGAACATGCATAAGCAGTTGACATTGCAAGGAGTGTTAAAGCTAGTTGCTAGACTGTAATAAATTTACTTTCACAGGGAACATTCAAAATGCTAACTTATACAAAATTAACATTGTTGTGTACAGCTGCCAAAAACATGATTTTAACACCTGGTGGTATTAGTGACATGTAAAACAAACTATAAACTCAATATTTGTGAAAAGACAATCCACAAAACAAAATTGTCTCAACCATATCACTCACTATAGCTTCAAGACACATATACTAATATCTTGATCAAATCCAGAATTTCACTCAACATCAATTTGTAAGCATCAATCTTCCACAGAATCCTGCAGCTATTCGATCAATCGTTTGTTTTCATCACATGTAAATGGTGGGTGAGCAATAATAATTAAAGTCGTTTTGATGAATGTAATTGAAATATGAAATACACATGTAGATTAGAATGAGATCAAAGCATGGCTTGAAAGTTCATCTGTGTTGGTAGAAGTCATTCTGTATTAAAGTTGAACTGCAATTTCAAACACAAAATTTGGACTTAAATTTTTGAGTGTCCCATTGCAGTCTTTCTTAAAGAATGATATGGCATATCCCCCTAAGAGAGACATAGGGCACCATACACTTTCTAAAACATATGATCCACTGCTAACCGAGTCACATGTTCTATCTGCATAACATGAAATCTTGGACTGTATGTGTGCAAAACCCTTAAATCCAACCTCCTTAAAATAGATGGAGACTTAAGTAGACTTACACTTACAGTTCTATTACCAGTATATCCAAACTATGACAACTGCATTAAAAATGATGAAATCAGAATGATTAAATGTCTACAGAAGTCCAAACACATCTAAACATAATTCAGACTACTAAAGCTGGATGAAACTAGACTAAGTACAGAAACTTAGTCTAAATCTTTAAAACACCCTAATATAGAGTTGAGATGTTTGTTGATGGGAGTCATTGCTCCATAGCCTCCGGCCCCAGCCCCTCTCCTGCTGCCCCTCTGCCTGGCCCCTCCACCTCTTCATACATCAGTTCTGTAGGACAGACACGGCAGGGCAATCAGGCAATGGATTATGATGATTTAAATGACAGTTATACACCTTTCTCATGTGGCGGCCATGATATTGAAAATGAGGCAAACAGACAAAGCTTAATTCTACAATCAGCTCCCATTTATGCCCAAACAGCAGTTACACAAGCAACTGGATATGATTTTGGAAACGGTCAGACGTTTCAGATAGCATCCACTACTGATTTGTAAGAAACTGGTCTTTTATACCCTAAGGCCACAGCAAGAATTTTTTTCTTCTGCAGGGATGGTCAACATGACGATAAAGTACCAAAATGAGCAAATATGTTGTATTGTAGCCTAATAATTGTACTTGTAGAAGTGACACTTGTGAGGTACCCAGGGCTGTAGTTGTAGAAATGAAACTTATTGGATAGTTGTAAAAGTGACACCAATATGGAAGCCATCAGTGTGGTTACCAACTTTGTTGGTGATGCCAATCTACCACACTAGTGTCACTTTTACCACACCAGTACATGTCTTGAATACAGGAATGAATGCCTTGTTGGCTCTGATACCATGTTTTGTCCCTTTAATTCTTGTAACAACATTCATCACAACTTTATGGTGCCTATTTTTGAAAATGTAGCCATCTTGTTTTTTTTCACCCATCTTGTTTTTTTTTTCGCCCTATCGCACTATTTTTGCAGTCTGCAGAGGATGTCATCCATAAAATTTACTTGCTGTGGCCTAACTACGAAAGAAGACAATTTTAGATGTCTAATAGAAGACATTGTAAGACAATGGTATAAAAGACCAGACCAGTTTCTTCCAGATCACTTTCCGGAGTTACCAGTTACCGGAGACACAACATTTTTCCCCAGCTGACCAACTTACTTCTCCACTCGGCAACGCCCAGTTCCATCTTCTCGAATGAATCGTCGTACGCGGCTGCGGTGGGCTCGTCGGTGGGGTCATGGTACTGGCGCATGTACGGGTGCTCCAGGGCCTGCTCTGCTGTCAGCCGCTTGTCTGTGTCCAGGATCAACATCTTGTCTAACAGGTCAACCGCTGGGGTGGGAGGGGGGCAGAACAGCAAGGTCAATTAATAATTCCCTTCATGGTTTAAACTGTGCATGCAATGTGGTGCATTATGGGTAATACGTACAAGGCCCCTGAGATATAAACAAAACACATCTGGACATGTGTCAAGCATGGTCTGGACAGGAACTGTTTACATAATGATCAGCAACTTAAATAACTGGGAGAGAGTGATCTGAGTCTCTGTCAGTAGCCTAACCCCAACTTTAATTCAAATTCTATTCCTTCTATCTGTTTAGAGATTCCCTTCTTTAACAATCTCTGCTTTTGTCATATTGCACTCTAAACCCTTACACATGCTGTATGATATATATATATAGCTCACATCAAAAGCAAAAACACAACTACTAGGGGGAGGGTGAAGCAACTAAGTCTAGAGCACACCACCTTCTCTTCCTGGTTTTCAAAAGGGGATTGAAGGAATTAATGAAAATGAATGACTCTATTGATCAATAGATTTAGACACCAATGACTTTGCGCTGGTGGACTTTATGAAAAAAAAAATGAACTCGATTCTGTTACTTCCAGCCATCAACAAATTTGATGTTGATGGTGTGACATCAGCTTAGAAGTATTTGTTTCAATTCTACTGTGAGAGAACTCATCATCATCATCATAAGGGAACTAGGGATGAGAAGTGGTGAGTTCTATCATATGTGTGAGGCGGAACCAAATTTTCAATAGCAACCGTTATTAGTAAAAACTTTAAAAAGCTTTATCAAACTGTCCCAAACCATTTCAATCAAAAGCAAGCTAGTCGTGCAACTGACAAGCACACAAGACGGCCTAGCAATGCCAATGGTTTGCATGATTAGTTGTCTTCACCCATGTCGGGGATAGGGCCATGATCCTTTCTGCGCTCACCGTCCGGATTCGCTCCGCAGAAGTACCCACGGAAGTCCTTCTTCGACTGCTTGGGGAGCGACTCCACGTAGCTCCGCGCCTGCAAAACACAGGAAAAAAAACAAGACATGACATCTTTCGCTGTTTTTAAATGATGTTTTTAGATGTTCACATGTCCATGTTATCTGATGAAAAACCATTCTGTCAACAAGCCATTTCACAGTTTTGAGTGCGCATGTGCAGTTCTGATGCATCATGGTCTAAGGTCAAAGTTTATTGTAGACCACAGTACTAGTTGCAAACAATTCTTTAATGTCAACACATGTTGGTAAACATTTTCACTATGGGATGTTTGACCTTTTACTTCTATGGGGCCTTGACCTCTGACCTTACCCACAATTCCCTGCAGCAATTGAACTGTGGGTAGCTTATACTGGTTACTATTATTTTGAACCTCATTTATAACAGGCTATATAACACTTTAACAATAGATTTCAATACAGCATTTTGCTCATTTTCAGCATTCTCTTACAAGAAAGAGGTTCCTTGTCAGATGTTGCTGAAAGGC
>NC_049983.1:16216740-16217865 GCF_000003815.2 Branchiostoma floridae | reverse complement strand
GCAGAACTCCAGTCAGAAGCTCTGAGGAAGGTGTCTGATAGACACCGAAACATAAGCAAGTAAGTTCAATTTTGGTTGTGTAGAAAAATTCTCCTATAATATCCTATATCCTACCAACCTGATGAAATTATTTTGGGACGTAATTACATGTATATCAATGAAGTGTATAAGGGCCTGCCCTGTTGTTGTCCTTCATTTGCATTGCACAGAATTTACTTATAGTATACATGAAGTGAAGTGAAGTGAATGAAGGAAGTTGCTGGCAGGGGTTACACAGCTAACAATTTCAACACTAGTAAAGGCAAAACTTCTTTCTTTTACATTACAGTGCCACCTTGTGGCAAGCAGTGGCATGACACCACCTTGGCACCTGGTAAAAATATTTATGTGGTGAAACAAACAAGTCTATGTACGAAGCTATTCACAGAATACAAATAGAAATGATGATTCCAACAACAGTTAATGATAATAATGATGCCCCCCACCACAAAATATGATATGTTTGTTAATATCCTCTGTCTGCCACTTGTCTTGACGAGCTAGAAATGATATCATTACAGTCGTTGCCAAGGATACGATCGGTTCCTGGGAAGAGGGTTCTCCCCGTCAGCAGCTCAGCCATGATGCAGCCCACAGACCAGATGTCAACTACATGCAACACAAACGGCACAGCATGCATGGGTGGAGATGTCAATCATTCTGTAGCTGTCAATCAATCTGTAGCTGTCAATCATTCTGTAGCTGTCAATCATACGCATAGTATAACTGTCAATTAGTCTGTAGCTGTCAATCATTCTGTACTGTCAATCATTCTGTAGCTGTCAATCATTGTATAGCTGTCAATCATTCTGTAGTTGTCAATCATTTTGTAGCTGTCAATCATACGCATAGTATAACTGTCAATTAGTCTGTAGCTGTCAATCATTCTGTACTGTCAATCATTCTGTAGCTGTCAATCATTGTATAGCTGTCAATCATTTTGTAGCTGTCAATCAATCTGTAATTGTCAGTCCTTCTGTAGCTGTAAATCATTCTACAACTGTCAATCATACAACTGTCAATCATTCTGTAGCTGTCCGATTATTCTACAAGTATCAGGCAATCTGTAGCTGTCAATCAATCTGT
>NC_049983.1:16215354-16216640 GCF_000003815.2 Branchiostoma floridae | reverse complement strand
ATCTAGCTATCTACATATATAGCTGTCAAGCTATCTGTAACTGTCAGTCATTTTACAACTGTCAATCAGTCTGTCAAGCTACCATACACACCCTTTCCTATACTTAAGCCAACAGTTTATGATCGACAGATAGCAGTGGAGTCAGGAAGGAGGGAGTGAAAGACAGGAAATCAGAAAGGATACGGTCTGTTCCGGGGAAGAGAGGACGTCCAGTTAGCAGCTCGGCCATGATACAGCCGACTGACCAGATATCAGCTAGATACGCAGGTACGTAGGAGGTACGTAGGGGGGATAGTACAGAGTAGGAAGGAAACAGCAGTAAAACAACAGTAGATATCATAGTACATATTACAAACTAAAACATCAATCAGACAAACATGGGTTATATATCTTTATCTCTTCATATCTATAATTATTACATAGGAGGGAAAAGTACAGAATAGGAAGGAAACAGCAGTGAAATAACAGTAAAACAGAACAGAAAAACCTGTAAAAATTTCACACTAGATACATGTATCATATTCATAATGAATATCATAAACTAAAACATCAATTAGACATACATGGTTTATATCTTTGAGTTTTCTAATCTATTACAGAAGAACAGAAATTATTCTGATATATGTACGTACTAAGCAAAACCAGGTCATAACATCTATTGTTAGTAGTAGTGTACTGCTGCCCCCCTCCCCACCTCCCTTACCCCCCAGACACACCTGTTTTGTTGTAGTGCATCCAGTTCAGCATGATTTCCGGCGCTCTGTACCATCTCGTCGCAACGTAACCCGTCATGGCGTCGTCTGCCAGCCTGGCCAGACCGAAGTCCAGAATCTGGGGGAGGCACATGAATATGTGACAATGCAACTTCAATCAACCAATCATTTGCAGGCATCACAGTCTGATGAGTTTGTGCCAGTTTGCGCCAGATTTCTTTGTCCTGGGCGTAATCAAAAATGGATACGACGATGACGTACTCCCTCCAGTTGGTTCTGGAGACCCCTAGCCCTTAGAGTGTGTTGAAGACAATTTCGGACCCAAATTTGGAAATGCAATAGAGGGAGATGGGAAGATCATAATGCAACTTATATACACTCAGTTTATGTTCCTAAAAGTCCAATACAATTATACACAAAACATGAACAAATTTGATATACAGTGGGGTGTAAATAATCCCTTTATCGCAGTGAGCCTATTCCTGCACCCTTCATATACAGGTCACTTTAATCATCTCTGGCAAATAATTTATTCACATATTCCTGTTCTCTTTCAAGTTCTATCTATCAGCT
>NC_049983.1:16212436-16215254 GCF_000003815.2 Branchiostoma floridae | reverse complement strand
ATTATGACCTCTAAAATAACCTCTTTTATGAAAATGATACATGGAGAATACATTAAAACATGCAGACAAAATCTCAACAGCCAAAACAGTGTACTACTGAGCTACGGTCCACAGTGACTGAAATGCAGACAGTTCGCACCTGCTTGCTTCACTGAAACGAAAAGGGAAAAAAAAACACAATGTATCGTCAGCAGAGACTTTTCTGAAGAACATATTGTCCTACCTTTAACTCACAGTCCTCATTAACAGCAATGTTACTGGGCTTCAAATCCTGGAGAAACAAACACAAAGCATCAGTAAAGTATTGGCATAAGAAGCTGTAAATTGCATTTACAGTAACAATCTACTATAATTATTATAAATTAACTGAGATAGAGTTTCACTGATGGATAAAAAAAAAGTATCTGCAAAGGTTTCACCTTCATATGGGGTAGGCAGGCAAAAAGCAGAACAAGCATTTTCATGGTGGTTTCATGTTTGTTGAAAATTCAACACTAAAACAGCACCACTAGTTTCAAATACTTAAAATGGGTATGTTTAAAACAGGTTTCTGACGAGGGGGGATACAAACTAAGCCACGTTTGGGATTGTTTTCTCACCGCAAAAGCGCCATCTACATCGGCTACATATAGCGGTGAGAAGCAGAACTCCAGTTAGAAGCTCTGACGAAGTTGTCTGAGAGACATCGAAACGTAAGCTATGTAAGTACCCACTGGGTGTGTACAAAGAATTTCTCCTTTATCCTATATTCTACCAACCTGATGAAACTATTTTCGCAGGTTTCTGACAGTTAGTAGACAGTTCTATTCATTATCATTCTAGTTAATACCAGGTATAAAGTCTACTGTACCTGAAATATGCTCTTTGATAAATTCAGATAACATTGCTTTAGTTTTAACGGTAATCAAAATAACATCAACTGCACTTACTCTGTGAATGATCCCAGCAGAGTGAATATACTGTAGAAGAAAAAGAGTACAGAAAATACCATCAGACTAAACCATCCAAACTTTGTGTGTCATGAAACTACAAATCTTCCAGAACATCCGTTTGGAGACAGAGTCTTACGTTAAAGAATCTTTTTTAGTATACGGCCTCCTTCGGTCAATATTGACCATGATAAAATCCTGATTGGTATCAGCCTACAGCATCGACTGTGGCTAAACAGTCCTATACGAGAATGACAGTCTCTGCCATATATGGCACATCTGTAGGCTGACTCAGGTCTGTTGCATGGTTCTTTTCGCAGGATCCGCTTTTCTTCTTCCATGCACATCAGTCTGGTATCTCCTGATTTTAGCTGCCTGGACAGCCTAAAAGTCTTTTTTAGAGTCTTGAAAATTCCAAAGATTTACCTTGAGTCCTCTGAGCACTTGGTAGACAAGGAACTGTACATGGTCGTCTGTCAGCTTCTGACACTTCACGATGTTGTTCAGGTCTGCACCCATCAGGGGCGTCACAAGATACCTGAACATGGCAGATATAGACCAATCAGGGACAGGTAGCTAAAAACATGTATAATGACAAATCAGGAACAAGTTGCTCCAACAATGTCAGGGATATGAACCAATCAGCGACAACACCTCAATATGTTAGGAATATGGACCAATCAGGGACAAGTTACTAGTACTAAACGGAATATGGACCATAGTTCTTGTCTAGTGCAGTATTTTTACGAAGTATATATACTGTAGGTCCTAATTCTGGTGGGTACCCCAAAACTGTCACCTCTAAAAACTTCATGTAATTAATCTAATCTAAATTCAAAAGATATACCAGTGCAGCATCAGTATTCCCAGAGTACTTACACGTCCTGGAAATCTTCAAAGGTCAGAGTAGGGGTCATAACATTCAACAGTCCAATCACCTGGAAAACACCCAGACAAGTGCACAATGAGTTAAAGATTTCATAGATAAATAGATGGACAAGTGGATAAAGGTTAAGTGTTCAGTACTGTGCTCAGGCATATCAATATTTCATGGCCTTACCAAATTTATCTACTGAGGAATTTTTATGACCTTCCAGACAGCAGGCCTTTATAAACAATCCCAATGCCCGACCCACTTCTACCAAAACGTAGAAATACAATTTACAAAAACATATAAATGCAAATACTTGATTAAATGTAGCCACCTCTACCAATACATAGAAATATGATTGAAAACTAAAAACAGAAAAAAGCAAAAATCTGACGGACATGCAGCAACTCTCTCAATGGCTGGGCTTGGAGTACACTCATACAAATATGACAACTCATGGTCATGGACTTGTCCAAAATCACCCTTGAGAAAAAATTGTCCCTCCCAATTACCTCCATGCAAAAATGGATAATTCCAAAGGAAAATGGACTGATCCAATTGCATAAAAGGCACCCCTCCTACTTCCCTTCACACTAAACTACAGGACCTTGGCTCTGATTGGTTAGAACGTACGCACATTTTCATGTTCCATGTGTTTGAGCAGCCTGAGCTCGCGGTAGCTGCGTTTGGCGTGGATCTCGGACTGGAATGGTCTGGCAAGCTTCTTTATTGCCACCTTGTGCTGCAACTGCTGATCAAATGCTGAGCTGTGAAGAAAAGTAAAAATAAATTAATAATACAGTACGTTTTCAACTCAAATTAATCTCAATATTTTTGGACAAATAAATGCAACGTTACACAAAAAGATGAAGCAACTTTTTAAAGAAAAAGGCGCTCCAAATTCATCTATCTTTGCAGAGACTTAAATTTTGTAGTAGGAGGGGAAAAGAGCTTTTTCAGGTGTTTGCACTTGAGTTGGGTCGTGTGGCATGATGCTGATGTCATGAAGCCCCGTTTA
>NC_049983.1:16143662-16208446 GCF_000003815.2 Branchiostoma floridae | reverse complement strand
GCCCATGATCATCATGCTAATCAATATGTCCTATACGAGGGACATCACTAACTGCAGTTAGGTACTCATTTCAATCTGAGTGAAGTGAGGAAAGTCATGTAAAGTGCTTTTCCCATGGGCACAAGATCGATGACATGACAGGATTGGAGCCGTGGGCCTTATGGTTCCGCCTTAAACACATTGCCGTCATCAAGCCCCGTTTATAAATCAAGAATTTAGCTCGACCGAGTTGTCAGCGAGCTCTCAATTACGAGGAGGTATGACCCTGATGCCGACGAAGAAACTCTGCCATTTGTTCGTAGGCATCAGGTTCATGCCTCCTTGTAAACGAGAGCTCGATGCCATCTCGGCCGAGCTAAATTCTTGATTTCTAAACGGGGCTTGATGACGGCAATGTGTTTAAGGCGGAACCATAAGGCCCCAGGCTCAAATCCTGTCATGTCATCGATCTTGTGCCCATGGGAAAAGCACTTTACATGACTTTCCTCACTTCACTCAGATGGAAATGAGTACCTAACTGCAGTAAGTGATGTCCCTCGGATAGGACATAATGATTAGCATGATGATCATGGGCACTTAAGTATTTAGAAAGATACTTACATAGCATGTATATAGTGGAGATAAAAATCATATTATCACTGTGTCATGATGTCACAGCAATAGTCATGAAAACAAAACCAAAGCAAGCATGTCAAGCATTACAAATAGCTTAATTATTTTTCTACATTTACACATGAAATTTTAGCCTCCTTTGCCGACATCTCTCAAGGTGGCATTTACTCTTGGAGGGAAATTTCGGTAAACTTCTTTTTCCACATAGAGAAATTATCTTGTTTCGATTTGAAAATTGTAAATCAGCAATCCTAAAAAAAAATCAATGCTCTTGAAAGAAGTCTGCGAAGGAGTCTATGCTATGTATGAAATCTAGTGTTTACATAAGAATTAATTAAGATGTCATCCACACAGTCAACAAAATGTGCCCCAGCACTGTCAAACTTCATGCAACAATTTATAAATCCTGTGCACTAAAACATTATTGAACGCTGAATATTGTGAGGATTATTTTAAATTCTGCTCTACAGTCTGCCATGTCATCACATTATACTAGAGGGCATTTATGGCAATTTGTACTTTATACCAATAATAGTATAGCATCTGACAAATCTGAGAAACAAATAGTCAAGAAGGAAATCACACAATAAAGAGCTCAAATCTATTCCCAAAGTAGGAGTTCCGGAAAGTGAAAGGTGTGTGTACAAAAATATGTCCTGTAGGGCGGGAAGGCACAAATACTTACCAAACCTGTCCGTACGCCCCTGAGCCGATCGGAGTCAGCATCTGATAGCGCTCAGGGATCTCCCATATCGTCCGGTTCAGCTCCACACGGTAGAAGTGCGGTTTGATCTTTTCTGCCGGCTGTTCCGTCATGTTTTAGAGAGGCTTTTTAGAGGCTTGACTCCAAAATGCTCTTTGGTTCTCGCTATTTCTCATAAGGTCACAGAGGTCATTTCCTGCTTCCGGTTTTTAGGGGAAAAACGCAAACGCACCCGTACCTAAAATTGTTCAACAGAACTTCCGGCTGTTACGATAATAACCATTTTGAATACAACAATCAACGTATATAAATTTGGATTATATTTTTCATATAAGTGTATTTACGATAATACCCTGTTTAGTTGTCAATTCTTTACACAATTTTATAGCATTTTGTACATTTGTATGCTTTACATCGAAATCTCGTGAGATTTTTCTGTTCGAGACGTGATCTTGATGATGATGATGTGTTAGCGCGAATTCTTCAAGATTTCCGCTGTTTTTTCTCCCCCTAAAATATGAAATTTAATATTCAGAAGAAGGCTGACCTAATATTCCTGATATGCTAACCTCATTCGTTATGGAAACGCTACTATCGTAGTGTCCTGACCCACAACTAGAAGCCAGAGTTCAGAAATCTTGGCCCGGTTTTTAATTTTTTCGTCCACAAGCTGTTGTTTACTTGCTGAGCTGGTCAAAGATCAAATTTGTGCTGAATTTGTTATCAGCCAAGTCGCCACGTCGGAGCAAATCAGGGGCTCGTGGCGTTGTGCAAGGGAAGAAAAAAGTATTTTACAGTCGAGAAGAAAGTTTTAAGGTGAGTATTCGTGCCCATAGTTGTGTGATAATATCAGAACGGTTTAGGAGGAAAGATCTTGAATACTTGAAATAAATTTGAAGAGTGGTTGTTTTTTTGCAGGCTGAGCCCGAGTCAGCACATAAATTTCTCAGTTGATAAACAACATGTTTTTAAACAAATTATGGACTCATTGCCCTATCCAAGTTAAAATGAAGGCGAATTGTGAGGAAAGATTTTTATTTAGGAAACTAGATTAAATATTTTAGTGTGGAATATTGAAAAAAATATTTTTTATAACATTTTCCCACCCAGCTTGATGAAAGAATAAGATATATGAATGTTAATTGTTGTCACTAAAAGATTCTATATTTCGTTCAGAAGTAGGTGGCCCAGGGGTGCCTAAGCATCTGCACGAACCTTATGAAATTGGTACGAAACTTACTAATCATTATCTTAGTATCTATTTGAAAATGAACAAATCTTATGTGATCTGCGCAAATCTTATGTGATTGTACGAACCTTATGCAAACCAGCCAACCACTGCCAGGGTCACGTGAGAGACGGGAGATATTCAAGATGGTGCCCTTGATCTTTAGCGAAGGGAAAATATGATGTCAGAGCAAAGGAGTAGTCACAGGCTATTGAATATATGTCTATGTGCTTGAAATGAAAATATTTTCATGGGTAGAAAACCTCAGAAACTTGCCTTTTCCCAATGTAGCGGTTGACCGGTTTGCATTAGGTTTATCTGTATCACATAAGATTTGTGCATCACTGTCACATAAGATTTGTGCGTGTCACATACTAGTAGTGATTTGATTTGGTATCACATAAGGGTCGTATGAATTTCATAAAGTTTGTGCAAGTGCTACAAGGCACCTCTGTGGCCCTGCTTATTTATGGCAGTGCTTTACGTGTCAAACCTCACACAGAACCAAAAAGAACACTTATGAAGAGACTACTGGTGACCTGCCAGACCCGTTGTGCTTGGCGGAAAACATGAGCTGTTAAGCGAAATTTAGGTGCAATATCAGCATCACTAGCCACCTGAAAAAAGCATTGTACTTGTACCCTCAATTGAGGATAACAAAAGAAAAAAAAAGTTGAACACATGACACAAGCTTGACGTTACAACTTTAAAATGACGTTTGAATGATAAAAATGGCCACAGAGGTCATTTTACATCTTTAGCTTCCCCATAAGATTTCAGATCAGTACCATTTTTAGGTTGCTTTTTTATCTATCTACAGTATTTTTAGCATTGAACTTAATTAAAGTAAGCTTAAATCCTGCACAAATTTGCAGTGTAAAATTTGCCAAAAAAAATTAAACCAGCACAAGCATATTTTAATATTGATAATGCTTGTCAAACCGTATTGTATTGTGTATAGTTTTGCAGCACCCTTGACATACACGTACATGTAATCCCTTGGACTAGTTGTGGGTGTTTTTGTGCCCAAGTGTCAAAGTCCAATAACACCATGTAACCTTTGATACCTGTTGAAGGTTAAGACCTTAAAAGGTTAAGAAGTACGTTAAACACTCTGATAAAAAGACCAAGCTGCGTGTTGTCGTTTTCTGTTTGATGTCAATCATTCTACTCTACTGTAAATTCTTCTTTATTTTTCATGGGGACTTTATTTTTTAGCTGGAGCAAGGAGTTTTTTGTTTGTTTTCATATAGACCTTTTTGTTGGTTGGAGACAGAGAGAGAGAGAGAGAGGAAACAAGGATTTGTGATTGTTACAGATGTTGAAACAATTCTGTAATCTATAGTGCAGAAACAACACCTGCTCAAGCAATTGGGTAGATTTTGGAAATGGTCAGATGTTTCAGGAAACATCCACTTTTTTAAAAGTTTGTGGTACCATAAATTCCACTGAGAAGAACTGAGAGGTCACCCCAAAAGTAAGGAACACCACAATCACAAACATCTCCATGGTTACAGTGATGAGCTATCTTGCGTCATGACCCATCATTTTGTGGCTATCATTAGTACTGCACACGCCCAGTGGCGTGATGATGTCATACGTGACGTCAGGTCAGTGATGTTGCTAGCGTCAATTGCTAACGCTATCTCTGGGATAGATCAGAACCGATAACGTTTTGTCAATGTTTGTTCATGTACATGCAACATCTCATGCTATTCTACATGTATTGTTACAATACCAATACAGTAGAAGCCGCTTAATTGCACGGTCTATTTGCCAGTGAATTTCGTGCAATTATCCGACTGGTGCAATAATGCGAAGTTATCTAGCTGGACCACACTGGTTTTGGATTTGGAGATTCCGTGCAGTTAACAGAAGTGTGCGTTAATCTGTTGTGCAATTAACTGGCTTCTACTGTACATGATGTACATCAAGTCAGTGTCTGAAAGTACATCAAGTCTGATGTACAACAAGTCAGTGTCTACACAAGTGGCAGAATTGTATTCAGTAATTGAGCGCCAATTATCTTTTGTTCCTCTGATGACGTGCGTTGTCTATTTTCCGCTCCGATGAACCATGAAAAACCAGTTAAACAGGTTATGGTTCAGAAAAGGGGGCTTGCACGTATCAGACTTAGGTTGGCATTTGGTATCTTGTGGTGGTAGTGGAAGACAACAGTGAACATGCTGATTGTAAGTGGTTATGCTTGTACTCTAGCCAGCTTGAACATTTTTTTATGTAGCAATAGATGTTTTTTGCAACTGTGGAACAATACTAAACAAAGTTATAGATGGATTGATATTTTGTTTGTCACGTTACATAGCATCCTTGGTCAGTAAAAGATGACCCACAGGTACTAGTACGTACCTGTTGTGCCATTTAATTTTTATCCCAAGAAGGTTGAAAAGTGTCCATTTAAAAACCCTTTCCCTCATTCTTAACAATCCATTTTTTTACTCCTAGGAATATAGGTAATATGCCAAGGACCGAATCAACAGATTGCCAAGAATTGTTTGAAAATCTGATGTAAAGCATTATATAAATCTTTCTCAAGGCAAGGCTAGCATGAGTGTAACTTGTCTGACATAGTTTGACCTTTAGTCAAGGTGAAATTATGGTCATGCAAGTCACAGTCGCCGTGGAAGTCTAATATTGGCAGCCAGTGGCCTGGTCAGTAGTGGTCAATCTGAAGTGTCCACTTTTGGCAGAATCTGCTGTGGACCCGACAGTTAAAGGGTATACGTATAATATGCAGGAAGTATGAGTACACAATGCCCTGTTCCCAGTCAGTGGTTAAGTAATAAAAAGCATTGTCATAAGTTTTTCATCAGGTTGTCCAGACTTCTGTACTCTTTCTCTCCATGAGTTCCTGTGTTCCATCTATGTTAGCTCAGCCGACATGAAGCTTTTTTTGTGAGGCTTGCATAATATTATGTTTGTGTGGTTGAACCGTTCTGAACAAAAAGTTTTGGATGCTGTTTGGTATGTGGTCAGGTCTTGAGCTATCAAAGAAATGATCCAAGACTTTAGGATCCATAGTTAAACTGTTTTAAAGGTCATATATCATTGAGTATTCATTGATTTGATATAGTTTTATAATTCACATAGAACGTATGGCTCGGCATCGAAAGGTTCCAAGTTCGATACTCTCCATGCCCCGACTTTGTGCCCTTGGGAAAGGCACTTTACAAGACTCTGACAGTAGAGTGACGCCCACCGAGCCTCTTCAGCTAACCAAGAACTGTTAAATTTTTATAATTCACATGGAATGTTTTTGTTTGTAACCTTAAAGTTGTTTTGATTAATGGTATTCTGTGTGTGTGTTTTACAGGAACAGAGCAGAATGAAGGCCCTGATTCTGGTGGGCGGGTACGGCACCAGGCTGCGACCCCTGACCCTGAGCCGCCCCAAACCGCTGGTGGAGTTCAGCAACAAGCCCATGGTGCTGCACCAGATCGAGGCTCTGGCTGAGGTCAGTTTGGCAGATCCAAGGAGACTATCTAGGACTTTGTGTTTTTAACATTAAAGTCACACCAATTTACAAATGTACTTTGCTTGTTCCCACATTAGGACAGTTCCGAATAAATCTTTGGGAAAGATAAATCGATAAAACTTCTGTCTTGCTGTATAGTATGTTCACTTCCGAAACCTTTCTGTCCTGGTACAGACTTTTCCTTGTTGATCTTCCAATTTTGTTAATAGTTTATTTCTAAATTCAAAAACCCAAAAAATTCTTTAGAAAATATTCTTATAGAAAATTTTCATGTATTCTGAAAGATGGTTGTTTTTTCTAATGCTGTCTTATAAACAAAGGGTGCTACTACTCCTGTCCAAAACTCTGACTGTTCTTGATGGTAGTTTTATTTAGAGAATACATGAATTATAATCTTAACATTTTATGCTATAAATTTTTTTAAACTTTTTTCCCCCCATCTTCAGGCTGGAGTGACCCACATCGTTCTGGCTGTCAGTTACAGAGCTGAGATGTTGGAGAAAGAGATGAAGGTCCAGGCAGACAGGGTAGGGATACAATACTTCATATAAATATATATATTATGTTATTTTAACTGTTCATAGTCTGTATTGTAACATGTACATGTAATAACAAAATAATTCTCCTGTTGCTTCTAACTCTTAAAGACTCTGACTCAGTATTTACAGACAAAAGATGGTCATTGCTAATTCTAAGTGCAGACAAATATAGCAAGACCACACTAACTTTCTCTCTTATTTACATAACATTGCTTTAATTGTAGCTGTATGGTTAGACTGTTGTACTGTAAAATACTGTAATTCCTAAGATCTTTGAAGTAGTTTAGGTTTGCAGTTTTTGCATTGACTGCTTTACTGCAAACCTAAAAGTAATATTTCCATTCCTGTACAGTATGTGACTATGGGTATAGCACAATCAGAAGACCACCGCAAACACTGCCTATGGCAAAATTAGACCTTGAAAGCATTTGCAGTGATTTATGTTTGTGCAGACTTAACACAGTACGAGCGGAAGGGAGCATTTGGTTCTGTTCTATGTTTTGGTTGAAACAATACTGTACAGCAAAAACACACCTTCATGGTGTCATGATTTTATGCTTGAGGTATAACTCAAAAACCACGAAATTAAAACTACTGGAAACATTATTTTTTTAAGTTTATAGCATTTTATTGAATCTTTCAATGAGTCTTTAAACCACTTTTCCCTTGTCTGAGTGTGTGAACATTACAACACTGGCAACCCAAGCAAGTTGCTGTGTTTGCTAACATTTCTCCCTTGTCATTTTTTCTTAGTTGGGGATCCAGATTTCCATGTCTCATGAGGAAGAGCCACTGGGCACAGGTGAGGAGTTCGTTTCACATTTTTTGTTGGGTCATGCTTGAAACAAATTTCTAGTACACTGTATTACAATATGTAAAGTACATGGTCAAAAAGCATATTTGGAGAATTATTTATTTATTTAGGTAAAAAAGACTGAGACACTGAGACCAGCACAAATATTTTATATTTATTTTCATGAATTTTGATTTTTTTTTTTAAAGATTTGAAGCTTAGTTTTGGCCTATGATCTGATGAAACATGGGTTTTTCTCCCTCAGCTGGACCACTCGCTCTTGCGCGGGAAATTCTGGCAGGAGACGAGGAACCGTTCTTCGTCCTGAACAGCGACGTCATCTGCGACTTCCCCTTCGAGGAGATGCTGAAGTTCCACAAGAGTCACGGCAAGGAGGGCACTATAGTGGTGAGTGCAAAATTAATTCCTAATATATCATGTATATTGAACTAAGACATCAAACTGTAATGCATTATAAACCTATATAAAACCTATATATAATTGAAGTTGTACTGAATACATTGTTAGAAAAGCTAAGAACCAACTAAGCTGCATGGGTCACAAAGTACTTTCTGAACTTGGTAGTCCTAGAATATAAGGCAGAAATCTAATAAAAGTTTAAGATATTTCACTCATATTTTTATTTTATTTTTTAATTTACTCAGAAATGTGACAAATACATTACACAGACTCACAGGCAGCATTGCTGATAATTTTGCTTGATGATTAAAGGTATTGTTTTTTTTGTTTGTTTTAGGTTACCAAGGTAGAGGAGCCATCCAAATATGGTGTAGTCGTTTATGACAACCAATCAGGAAAGATCGACAGGTTCGTGGAGAAGCCGAAGGAATTTGTGTCGAACAAAATCAATGCTGGAATGTACATCTTTTCTCCCAAGATCCTGGACAGGATACAGGTCAGTGGACAGTCACTAGGCTTTTAGCCTACTCTGACAGTAATATTGCCCCTCAGGCATTTTAGTTCACAGCTTTATATGTAAAACTATCATTTTAGATACGGTCCCTCAGGCTAAATCTCAGCAGTTTCTTGGAAGGTCCTGTGCGTGTGAGCCTTAGGTCTTGCCCAAGACAAGAAAGGAGAAAAGTTAATCATGATTACTGACAACAAAAAGTACAGAGACTTGTGTAAGGTCTTCTACACTTAGAAACACTTGAAAGTGAATACTTTGGCCATGTACAAATATATGCAATGTATGTAATCAGATGTGATACTATACAACATGTAATGTGGGGTATAATTACTCTGAATACAAAGAGGGACATGATTATCAATGGGCCTAAAATTTACATGCCTCAAGCTTACAAACCACCCTAATTTTCATGACTCAATTGGTTTACAATGCACAGTGCTGTGGAGTTTTTGCATCCAGTATATTTCTAAGCACATCGATGGACAAATTGTAGTTAGGATAGACAAGAAAGCTATTTTAGAAGACTTGAAATTTGGGCATTGTGTATATTGAACCATTTGTTTTGAAACACACCAAATATTTGTATTCCTGGTGAACACATGTATTATGAAAAATATAATGAGCAGGATGTTCTTCATTCCCAGTTGAGACCAACGTCGATTGAGAAGGAAATTTTCCCCGCCATGGCTGGTGACGAAACCCTGTATGCCTTCGACCTCAAAGGTACGTGTCACTCAACCTTTGCTAAGAAATTTCACCTTACTTGATAATGTTCATAATGATCATTGTTTTCGGTACCACTTGTTGGTTTGTTACTCTCACCCTCTGGACTTATATTTTGTTTGTGTGTCTGAGCGTGGTGGGTATTTTTGGACAGCATATCTCATGAACCAGTGAATAGATCTTTAAGAGTTTGATGTGATCATTGATGTCTGACAGATATACGATAAGTTCAGCTATGCAGACCATCCAACTCTCTTGATACATGTATCTCATGTTTGGGACACACTACAATCATTATTTTGGGGTGACAAAAAGCTATTTTTTTATAGATATAAGTTTGGGCCCCTGGTGGTTTGGGGAGAAATTGCAAAGGATTTTTTTCTTGGAAACTTCATCATGTTTCCAAATGTGGACTTTCTGACAACCATCTGTATGACCCTGGTTCTGTATTGAGCATGTGATGTACATGTGATGATCATGTGATGTATTAGCCTGATTAAATCTCGCTTATAGTGGCCCGCCCAACATCTGCCAGCTTCTGTGGGGAGGGGTCAGTTACAGCCGTGGACAGCAGAGTTTGTGTTACACAGACTAGCGATGTACATTATGCTTTATTTGGTGCAGGTTTCTGGATGGATGTTGGCCAGCCCAAGGACTTCCTGACAGGGATGTGCATGTTCCTCACCTCTCAGCGACAGAAGTGTCCAGAGAAGCTCCACCAAGGGGACGGCATCATCGGCAACGTCTTAGTGGTCAGTCTTTTTTCTTTGCGTCCAGTAAAAAAAGAAAGTGTGACACCACACAGTTTTATGTGTATGCTAGACACATTGTATAACAAGATAGCACTTCTGTAAATTCATTTATTCTTGCAAGGACTTGATTTTGCGGTAAGATGAAAGATCACAGATGAAACAATTCTCTAGTACTGTAGTACTACAACAGAAACACATGAAACTTTTGGTGTATTGAATTTGCAATAAGGAGCTCGAATGAAAAAGACTCCACAAACATTTCAAGATCAGGCACAGGCCATACTCTGTCAAAAGCTTTAACATTAAGTTCAAAGAAGTCAGACCACCTGCAGGTGTGACGAGTCCGTCAGTGTGATATACCAGCTGCTGCTGTGCCGCGTGCCTGCGAAGCTGGTGTGTTATGCCGAAGGGTGGTTATACTGGCTATATTGATACAGATACAGACCAAACCTACTTGTTGAAACCTGTGATATTCAGTAAGTAAAGTTAATTTCTTGGTGAAGGAGACAATATTTTTTTGTAACATTTTTTTTACGGTTAATCCACAGGACCCAAGTGCCAAAATCGGCGACAACTGCCGGATCGGACCCAACGTGACGATCGGGCCGGACGCGGTGATCGAGGACGGGGCGCGAATCAAGCGGTGCACGATCCTGCGTGGGTCGGTCGTCAAGTCTCACTCCTGGCTGGACTCCAGCATCATCGGGTGGAGGTCACAAGTGGGCCGATGGGTGAGTCGTTGTGCTGTGTGTTAGAGCAATCAGGGTCTTATCAGGATCTGGAATAACAGCACTGCACCATTATATCGCCAGCTCAGCACTGCCGCTTTTCAGATTTAGGGTGTTTCTTCCCTGATAAATCATACTGGTGCAATGTCCCGGAGGGTAGAGTGTTCACCTTGTAGTCAGTAGGTTGTGAGTTCGATCCCCAGCCTGGGAACCAGGGAATGTACCATCCAGAAATGGAGTTTTTTTCAGATGTTGCAAGCAGGAAAGGAGGAGGTAATTGATAACATGTCATGATATAAAGTTGCATACTACTGTAACATTACATGGGTCACATATGTACTTGTCAGAGAGGCCTTTTCAAATTTTGGTCCTTAGTGTCAACAAGTTTTGCATCAAGTTTTTATCAGTAAACCTTCTGCAACTATCCATCCTCAAGGTATCCTCAAGGTGTCTCAGCAAGCAGTTGAATTCCGAGCATGGCATAAAGAGATGAGATGCAAGATAGATTTCAAACCCGCCATGTCATTTTATCTTCCAGGTGCGTATGGAGAACGTGTCCGTACTCGGCGAGGACGTGATCATCGGAGACGAGCTCTACATCAACGGCGGGCGCATCCTGCCGCACAAGTCCATCTCTGCATCCATAGCGGACCCACAGATCGTCATGTAGGATCCCAAAACCCCTACGTGATCCTCCTGTCGGATCAGATCCTCATGTTGGATCTAATCCTCCTGTCGGATCAGATCCTCATGTCAGATCTAAATTCCAGCATCACAAAATGTAAAATCAGCTGTCACCATGGGTGAATGACCTAAGTGATCTTTGACCTCTGACCTCAATATGGATGTGGCAAATCAAGCTCAGGGGTCGGTCATTAGGGTTAACTTTAACCTATCACCTTTGACCCGTACTGTAACCAATGGGCTTACATCTCATCAAATATCCAAACTTTTAGCAGTGAATCAGTGAAATGTGTTTAGAAAACTACATCAGGACTGATTTGCTTCAAAATAATATGTTTCTTCTTCCTAAACCTTCCAAATTACTTACATATTGAAAGTTGAGCTGGAGCTCAGCAAATTTGATGCATTTTGTAAATGTAAACATTAAGAAAAGATTGTGTTTTGCACAATTTCTTTTAATTGTAGAAATTTGTTAGATTGTAAGCATTATTGCACTAGGCATACACAATGTATTTAAAACTAGTAGCTAATGATATATGATTATTGTGATATACAATGTAAAGGAACCATATTATGATTGTAGTTACAGAACACGATATACTCTGCCAAACTTAGACATGCTAAGTATTCATACAAATTTTTTCAGAATTTTATATCAATTCAATTGTGTGGAAAATGTGAACCATACAAAACCACACTAGACTGCTTGTGACCATCAGTTTAGTAAGCTTCGTATGTTTCTTAGTATAAGGCTATTTCTATTCAGTAATATTTGTTACTTTTAAAGTACTAGATGTACTACTTCAGGGTAGTTCAAATTGGTTCTGTGAAATTTGTATGAATACTAAGGCAGTAAGAAATATTAGTGCTCAAATCTATATTTTTAAGTTTAGAAAGAGAACCAAGAAAATGTTTGATAAACATGCCAGTCTACACTACATGAAAATTTACAGTATTTTTGTGGTCAAGGTCATAAACTACTGTCCAGAACTAGTTCCGACTACTTCATTACATGTAGCATGTTGTGCTCTGGTATTATGTTAATTTCTTATGATAAAAGTGTTGCTATATATTTTAAGTGACCGGCTAATGTTTAAAAGATTTATTGTAATAGGAGGAGTTTTTGAGGGCCAAAGATCCTAAATGTGCCTTGTTTAATACTTATTTCATTGTTAGCATGAAAGCTCATCTGTGTTGACATAGTACATATTGAAGATTTTCCACTGTCTTACAACACCAAAATCAGCTTACCTCAAATTTTCAGTCGCACTTCCATCGACCTTCTTCAGGAGTGATGATTCAGTTACTCTGATCACGTGACTTAGAGACACGTGATTCGAGTAAAGAATCATAAATGCCTGGCAAGCGATATCGGCTCGAGTCTCATGTTTACCGCTCTCATCAACATCTTATCTAGCAACAAGCACAAATTACTGTAAATTCATCAAAAAGCAGTTTCCAAAATCATATCCAGTTGCTTGAGTAACTGCTTTTTGGCGTATCTTATTACCTGGATGTCTAACTTTCATCGACGTACTGTAAATTCATTTGAGTTTGTAGTGGTTTTGTTTCCTTGAAAAGGACTCCAATGTTTTGCAGCGTTTCCAATTTGAGGTAGAAACAAGTCTGTACTACTGTAATGATACGTTGCCAAGACATAGTTGCGGAGAGTTGACTGCAAAAATCGAACTACCGCCAGTTTGAACATTGTCAGTTGACAGTCTGCAGTATTGTGTGATAATTATGATGAAATTGCAAACAAGTGTGCAATGCAGATGACCAAAATTGTGCAGTTTTCTACAGTTCTCTGCTTCTTTTTGTACCCTCGCGTTTGGTGAGATTTTGTTTTTGAAGTTGAAATAGAAGAAGTGCTAAACCGTGATTTTATGATGAAATCTACAGGTGTGAACAAGGTCTTGCCATTGACTGGCTTATCCTATATGGTAGTCATAAAAGAATGATATTCATGGTTTATTTTGGTGAGAAATTATCTAAGCTCAGAACCTTTATTCAACAGAACATGGAAATTGAACCAAATAAAATGGAACATGGAAAGCTAAGATTGGTGCTGAAATCCAGTTGAATGTGGTGCTAGCTTTCTGTTGTTGCCCTTTATTGTCCTGTTACAGGCTGTTGGCATGCTGATTGGTTGAACTTGGAAGAGTCGGGCTTATAAATTTGTATATGCCTGCATAATGTCATGATTGGGTGACTGAGTTCATTTTATTTCTTTATTCAAATTTACCTGGTGGTGACTACATAGGTTAGTCATCCAACATGGCGGACAATCCTTATGTAACAAGTTGAGACAAGTAAGCAGGTTCTTGGTTTGAACTGAGAATGTTCAGTGTGTCAGTGTGATGCATTGTGGGTAGGGCATCAAAGTTGAAGCTCATGAAGCAAACAACACATCTGAACATGTATGAAGCTTGATCTAGTCAAGAACTTTTTACAAGTAAGGGGACTTTGCACATGTGCAATTTAAATGGCAAACTAGCTTGTTTGTGGCAAAGAGTTTGATATCTGGCTACAGAGTAGCAAAATTACACCAATGTAGCAATTGTATCATTAAATCAAATATATTCATTTTATCAATCATTCAACAAGTTTATTTTTATTCCAACATAGTATAACATGTCATTTTATTTCTTGACACTATTTGGTCATCATGTAACGGCACTGAACTTTAATCCAACACATTCCAGCATATTCAAAACTGAACCATGAATAAACAAGTAGGCTTTTGCGCATTCTGGAAACTTTTTAGTGCATTGTTCACTATGTTTCCCTGGCCTTTGCTACACATGCAATTGTCTCCCACTTTCTGTTGTGTCGCGAGAAAATAACACTTTAAAGAGTGTGTAACTGATAGCAAGTCCCTTGGGATTCTATTCCCAGTGGAACTTTAATCCAACACAATAATATAACAAGGCTTTTTATCTATGGATTTCATATTTACAACAACAAATTTGTATCAATCGGCAGGCACTTACTCCAAGTTTAATTGGCAAATCGACATGTCGGTAAACTGCTGATAGCCGCGATCAAAACACGGCTCAAAAATGCATCAACCAGCGGCAAATCCGTTATGCTGTTCCACTACACAGTTATGACGTTCTCTGAAATTTTTCGTCCGTTCCTTGGTAAGCAAATGGTGGTAAAATATGTTGTTTTGGGAATGGCTCCCCAAAAATACACCCGCAAAACACTCTACAATTTTGTACAAACTCCCTACAGTATGTCCCCCATGTGGGGCTGTTGGTATCGCCGGTGAGATCTGTCCTGCTAGCCTTTGGATGTGAGCACTTTCAAGAATAGGGGTGAAGGGGGCAGCTAAAGCATGATTCAAAATGGCGCATGTTCGGATTTCTGCTGAATAATTGTAGCAAAGCCTGGCACTGTACGTGAAAGAGGGACACTTTGAGGCATGTTGGTTGTCTTGGATGGACAGTTTATTAATTTTTTGCCATATTTACTGTGATGATGATTGTGTAATGTGAGGACACAAAGTAGAATTGCTTGAAATTACAATCACTGCCCTCCTCCCACGGCTTGATTAACGGCATGAAAACATACCGGAAGATTGATTAACTTGACGCTGCAACGTGCGATCTTTGTGAGCTCAAACTTACAAGGTTTTAAGTCGTATACCTTACTGGTTTTGTAAAGCACTCAAAAGAATTTGCATACCGGATCTAGTTTTTGACTGACAGATGGGTTCTGAAAAGTGTTGGATTAAAGTTGCGTTGGATTAAGGTTCAGTGCCGTTATGGTTGAAGGAAGAATATTGAATTGCAGGTATTAAATTCCCCATGGTCAAATCGATTTAATATGTAGTGATGTGCTGATGTTGATGGATGTGCTGCCCCTACGGCCGGTGAGGCTATGGGACCGGTGAGGTGTGAGAGGTGAGATGTGCCTCCATGTGTGTGTGTGTATATGCGTGCGTCGTGAATGTGTGTGTGTGTGTGTGTGTAAGTCTATAACAAAATGGGAACGTGAGTAAGTCGTTGGGAACGAGAGCGGCTAGTTTTTTTTTTCGGCCGTTACCATTAAAGAGAAGGGAGGGTGAACCCACTGAAGCTCTTCAAAAGTGTCCGAGGCCAAAGGCTATTCTCGGTGTAATTTAGGGCTTCTAAAACACATATAGCCCAAAATTTACTGTTTAAAGAAATGGCCTCCTCTTTCCATTGGCAATAAATGCAATGAATTTTATGCCATTGTTACCCCTTGCCACTTGGACGGCTCCATTTGGTCATGTGATCGAACACCTGTCAGCACATGAAAGAACACCTGACCGGATTGTTTACCTGGTGACGTCACCAGTGCTATGTTTTGAAATGAGCTCAGTGGCCGCCATACTGGTCTAACGTAACGGAGGAGAGTGAGTCAGAACTGGGACTTGACTGACGGCCGTCACTTTGTTTTGGTTCTTACTTCTTCACCCACGTAAAGACGGGGGTGGCCATTAGTTTGTGCCGTTGCTGGGAAAAAAAATCACAAATCAGTTTCAAACGTTCAACCCTTCAAGTTTGTCACGGAAATCTAACGTTGCCTGGCAAGTTATAAAACAGGTATGTCTCGATTCTATTTATATGTTTTGGTTGTTATGATTTTTTGAAAAGTCAAATACCTGGCTCATTCAGGAATGAAAGACGTCATAAGCAAGCAATACATGGCTAACTTAAATGTCAACTGTAACGTTACAGAACGTCATGCAATGGTAACGTAATCAAGGTGAGACAGGTGTCTCCTTTGAAAAATTAGTTTTTGTTGTTTATTTCAGTCACAGCGAATTACAAAATCAGCTGGCGGTGGTTGAAAATCTGATTTTGCATTACGAAATAAACAGTTTGTAAGGTATAGAGTTTGCAAGCATGTGTGCATAGCATAAATGATTTATCTAAAAGCAAACACTCACTTCGCTCATGATACTTTCAAAACATGTTTAAATTTGAGCCAACTGTGTCTACAAGCTGAAGGTTGAAGGTTTGCAGTGCTCAGATTTAGAACTAGGTGATTGTCTAAGAAAAATGACATTTTGTCTTATCAATTGTCTGTTATAAAGGTTTACAATACTAGACGAGGACAACCGTTTCAACACAAAGTATGCCGGTGATTGCTCTAAAATAAGCAGCTGAGTCATGTTAAGTGACGTAAGCATTCGGGCTGGGACTCCGTCTGTCTGTGCGATCAGAGATTTACAGATTTGAAAGCATTAAATAAAAGAAATAAACGAAGTATGGTGAATGATGGAAATGATGTGTTTCTTAATCATTCATTCACTGTTTTGTCGTTGATTTGTATATGCGTAGTTCAAGTTTTGCCGAAAGTCGAAGTACATACTTAGCTGAAGAGCTTTTGTAGCGTAACACCATAATGTGATAAATTAAGTGTTCCGGGTGCGTATCTTTCGACTTGGACTACTTTTGGGCCCGATCACAGACGCTATGAGATTGTGATACGACCACAAACTAAGGGCATACTTGGACTAGTCGTGCAATTGACCTTCCAAAGCTGTTTTGTTACGGAAAAGGTTGTCTTGGATCCTTGTCGGCGGCTGCAGCTATAGTTCTGTCGTCTGAGCTAATTGCCTGGAAATTGTCCTCAACATTGAAACAGCTATCACGACCTACGACGACTGTTACCGCGTCGTTTGTAAAGATTCTTAAATCTTGGGAACTTTTTTTGCTTCTGTTTTGCTAAGCCCGCTATACATTACATCTAGCTCAGACAATATGGGCAGCCAGCACCAGCGAAAACCGACCGGCCGGTCCTTCGTGCAAGCTCTGCGCGACAAGTACTGCCTGGACCCGGACGAAGGTTTCGGAGACGGCGGTACGGACTTCGTAAAGATCATGTTCGTGACGGGACCAAGGACACCTCGCAAGGAGGGCAGGGCAGGTGGCAAGGCGGAGCTTGGGCACCTGAAGACGGCAGTAAGTGGCACATGATAAAGACCTTTAATTCTATAATTATGAAGCTTATTGTTTACATTATGTACAGAACAACAATGTTAGAAACGTAGTGTTGAATGTGATTGTGAACAAGTCTTATTTAGTGTAGCTTAATCTTTAAAAAAGTTAAAATCTTCAGTAGAAAAACGCTCCCCCTCCCCACATACGAAAAAGCACATATACTGCAGCATTAGCTATTGTTTTTAAACCCCAACGGTGGCAGAACGTTAAAACAGGACAATAGTCTGGTGTAAGTTGAGACAACTGTTGTGTCGGCGTGCTGTCTGGCGTGAAAAAAACCCACAAGTAACACTATACCTGTCCGCCTGGCGGTTCAGTGGGGAAAAACAGATTTTGACCTCAAATTTCATCGCTTTTCGCTACGTAACCGCCCAGCGTGACGCAAACAGTAAGTCTCTACTGTTTTCAAACAAAAGCAAACATGCACAGTGTGAAGGTTTGTTCCCGCAGGCCCGGGTCCAAGTATGTTCCCTAGGCTGAGCTGTAACTGCTCAGACCTTAGTAGTACATAATGCGAATGTTGAGCTGGCCTGTCTCCAAATTTCTTCTTCATTCTACTCTCAAATTTCACGTACGTCATGTTGGTAAACTAACGTTTCACCACGAGGTAGCCTATATTCTTTGCTCTTAAAAACAGTGTATTTAGGGATGGTCAGGGATATCAAGTGGCCGGGCGGTGATTTCAAACTGCAATATTTTTGAGACCACCATCCAGTCCGTCTGTCACTTGATATCCCTATATACTCCGGATCCGCTCTTAAAAACACAGGTACCTTGCGGATAAAAGTGAACTAGCCTTAGATCCGATAATATATCTGTTAGATGCGTTAGATCTGTTCAGTGTACGCGTGGATCTTACAACAAACGGTTCTCTTCTTCAGGTCCTGGATCACAGCAGGATCACTTACGCCGGGATTCCGCCAGGGGGCCTCACTAACTTGTGTCCTAACATCACTGACCTTGACCTATCCATCAACTGCCTGTCCAGCTGGCGGGAGGTGCTGTCCGTGCTATCCGAGCTGCCCAAGGTCAAGTCCGTCAGCTTCAGCTTCAACTTACTGCACAACGACAAGGTGAGTGCATGTGTGCCCCTACGTGTGTGTGTCACTGTGTGTGTGTGTGTGTGTGTGTGTGTACATGTGTGTGTGTGAGAGAGAGAGAGACTGAGAGTGTGAGTGCTTATAAGTAAGTGTACTTTGAGTGAATGAGTGATTGAGTGAGTGAGTGAGTGACTGAGCGAGTGAATAAGTGAGTGCTTGAGCGAGTGAGTGAGTAAATGAGTGCGTGAATGAATGAATAGGCGGGTGAATGCGTGAGTGAATGAGTAAATGGGCGATAGGATGAGTGACAGTAAGTGAGATGAATTATTAATTGAGTGAGTGAGTGAGTGAGTGAATCGCTTTGAGTCAAAAGTGATTTAAAAAATTTTTTTTTTAACTGTCTAACAGTGAATTCATTATGTCATCTCTTAGAATTTGATTGACACGTGGGCGGAGCCGTTTGGACAGCGCCTGGAGCACGTCATGCTGAACGGTACCGGTGCTGCATGGGACGTCATCACGGCACTGGGGCGACGCCTACCGCAGCTGAAGGAACTGCACCTCTGTAAGAATGGTCAGTAGCACATGTGGTTCAATTTTGTGATGTAGGCAAAAAGTGCATATTTGTACTTACGTGACTATGGCGTCAGTATTGTTGGATGATCATACATCGACGTTGCTGTATAGAAAATGTATACTAAATAGTTATGATTAAATTATAAACATGCAACTATTGAAATAGGCCTTACTATCGTAACACCCAAAAGCAGAACCTCAATGTTTCACGGCATATCGACATATGTTCAATGTTTCACGGAAACATTGAACATATTTTGCTCGTTTGCAAGCGTCAAAAAGTCGTTCTTTTCCATGTTTTATTTTTTATTTGAACGAAAAATAGGTTAATACGCATGAGCTGAAATCTACAAGTTTTCCTAACGTGACAAAACTTGTGTTTCCAGGATACGAGATGATAGATTTCGACAGTGCTGTAGACTCCGCCGCGTTGGCGAGGCTGGAAATCCTGACACTGAGTGAGAATCATATCAGAAGGTAACGTACCAGCAAACTTCTTTCTTTTCGCGCCCAGGGATTTGATTTAATGCCAAATGTCTTGATTTTGATGTGCATGTATCAATATAAACTATATTTGCTATTTTCCATCTACAGTTGGCAGGAAGTCTGGAAGCTAAGGTTCCTCCCGTCCCTTCAATCCCTCGTCCTGTCGGGAAACCCTCTGGAAGACTTGGTCATCCCCGAAGTGATTGACAGCACGGCAGACGACCCGTGTTCCAAGACCGCATCAACACGTGAAGGCCAGGAACAATCGCGGCAAATCTCCGATCACATCCCGAGCTCTGAAGCGGAAAGCCAGTCCGAAGACGACGCGGCAGACATCCACGTGAATTACTCAGAAATCCAGGACTTAGTCCGCGACGTCTTGGGAAAGGTGACGAGATCAAGTCTCGAAAACCTCAAGAAAAGTGTCTTGGAGGAGTTCAGATCAAAGTGCACGGTTGGAGACTCACCAACGGAAGAGAACCAATCAGATGGCAGCAGAGAACTTTCTGGCCAATCACAGAATTCCGGACAATCTTTTGAACAATCAGGTATTATTAAGGAGACCCCTAGCCAATCAGATGGCGGTGTGTCATCTCAGACGCGCCCAGTCGACCACGTCCACCTGACGCCGTTCGCCCAGCTGAAGTCCCTGTCTGTGAGTGACACGTCCGTAAGCGGCTGGAGGGACCTGGAGGGGTTACGGAACTTCGCGAAGTTGGACACACTCAGAATACAGGTGACTTTCTTTTTCCGAGGTACATGTCTGTCGTGTGTGTGTGTGTGTGTGTGCGTTATTGTGTGTGTGTATGCGTGTGTACGTGCGTGCGTGTGTGTCCTCATTTTCATGATTAATGTTTTGTACTTGTTGTATTTGTTCCTTACATTGTTTTTTGTCCGCTCAGGGAATTCCACTGCTTAACGACGCCAGCCCAGAGGACAGGAGACAACTTTTCATTGCAAGGTATGAGCAAGAGTCAAGTTTTCTCAGCGTATAGCTGTCGGAACGGTCAGAGTTGAGTCATCTGGTGGGATCTACGATTGCCGACTTATTGACTATGGCGGCGCCCAATGTGTGAAGGGCACAACCAACAAAAAGTCGTTTTTTATATATGGATTCATGTATTAAAAACCTGTACCTTCGACAGTCGTTCTTTGAAGGATAGGTGACCAACATTGACGAGCCTATGAATCTGTATCGTTTTACTTTGTGTACTGAAAACCTATACCTACGACAACACCAAAAAGAAGTCACTCAAGCAACTGGATATCATTTTGGAAAATCAGGTAACCGGATAATGTTTTTTTTCCCCAAAATCGATATCCAGTTGCTTGAGTAACTGCTTTTTGGCGTATATTATTACCTGGATCATCTAACCTTTATCGACGTATACCTACATTAGCTACAACGGTTGTTGAATTATCAAATGAAAGAAGCCCTCAGTCCTCACACCCTCCCCACTGTTTCCGCAGTCTGCCCAGCATCACCAAGTTGAACGGCAGTCGCGTGGCCGACAACGAGCGGGAGAAAGCTGAGCGATTCTTCCTGCGCCACTTTGCAGACAAGGACGACAAACCCGCCACCTACCGGTTGCTGAAGGAAAAGCATGGTAAGACGTCAAGTTCGTTAGCCTGGTATTATTCTCTATCGTAGCTAACTGGTCTCTTTCGTCCTCTTCGCAAAAAGATGAAAGAAACTCGACTCAGCTACGAATGAATGGGTACCAGGCAATAGTTTGTTGCCTCAAAATCTACATCTTCTCAATGCTGAAATATTTTGTAGATCCCCTCTCTTTTCAAACGTATTGGGTTCTTTATCGTGCTCGAGGCGTGGCTCTCCTCAAACACGGGACCCCCAGCTTTATTTTCCAAGGATGCCCCTAGCTATTGCTTAGGTATACTCGTTTTCACCTGCGTCGAGCGTTGGAAATTTGTGTTAAGTGCTTGCATTTCCCAAGAACACAACATTTAAGGACCTGCTGAGGATTCTAACACCGGACCTTAAGATTCTAAGTCAATAACCCTAACTACAAGACCACCTAGGTCCTTGACACCTTCTTTCTTTTTTTATAGAAGGAAACATTTCATATCTTACGTTCACCTAATCTCCAGGCAGATTTACCAGCGGCATAACTTATTAAGATAGTATTAAAGCTGGCTAAGAAGTATAGCTGGCCAAAGGGAGTCATCAGCCGGTAGCAAAACACACTCGTTGGCCGAGTTCACTCCTCTGGCAGCTTTTGGTACTATCTTATGCTACCGTATGCCACCGTCAAGTTCTCCCCCTCTATCTGTTCCCAGGCGAGCTGAGTCCGGTGAGGCAGGTGGACATCCGGCGGGGTTTCCACGCCTGGGCGGAGGTCCGGCTGGTGTACGGCGGCAGGACTGTGGAGGAGGCCACGCTCCGCACCAACGAAACCATCGGCAAACTCAAGAACTACTGCGCGCGCCTGGTCAAGCAGTACCCACCGTGAGTACGGTCTTCGTGTGGGGTGTTTCAAATGTTTGCGCTCACGTTACACTAGTGGTGGACCAGGCGTTATGAAACCATATACATCTTGGGGAGGATCTTTAACTCATACTTATGACACATGCAGTGGGCACGTGCATACATAGTGTTGTAAAACCATCGGAGTTAAAAACCATGGACGGCACTTACAAACACATTATGAACCTCTTCACCACAGCTGGGCCCGTAGTATAGCTATTGGCATAAAACTATGGGGGTCACCCACAAAGTTTAACACATTTTTTACCTCTCCTCCACAGCTGGGTCCGGCTGTACCATGTCGCCAAGAACAGCTGGGAGGACGGCACCTCTGAGATGCAGGAACTCTTCCTAGACTCCCTCCCTCTGAGCAGGTAATGGTCCGTCCCTATCAACATTGTATGGTCCCTTCCTCTCAATAATGATACCCTCGATCAACCGTCATTCACATCGAGTTGTGCTCTGTCTCAACAACTAATCACCCACTCCTTCGGCTCCGAGCAGTTATTGGTCTCCCCCTTAAGACACGTAATGCCCCAACATTTTGACATCTAACGAAGCTTCCCTCTTGACGCGTACATTATAATCAGCTCTAGAATTAAATGGTAATAGTAATTAGATTTAGGATGGGGTAGGGGCGGCGGGTTGTTATCCTCTGTGTCTGCCAATAATCAAACCATTGACCTTTCAATATTTTCCCTCACGAGAAGTGAGCCAGTAAAATTTCCGACCACTGCTATCTCCGCGACCCAACCTGTGCTTGGAGAATAACCTATCAATCGTGTCCGCTTGTCTAGTCAGTCGGCCTTCGAAGCCATTTACTCCCAAATTTAAGTCTAACAAACCAAACAAATGCATTGTCATTCCGAGACGAGAACACCACTTGCCATATTTGCTGTCCTTTCAACACTTGAAAGATTGGAACGAGACCACGACTGACGTGCTGCCATTGGTTGTTGTCTCCACAGGTATGACGTAAAGGATGGGGACGAGATCCTGATTGACGTGTCCCGGTCAGCTGGTCATGACTGTAGGCTCACCGCTAATACCAAAGTCACCAGACGATAATCGTCGGGAGCAACTAAATTTGATTTCAAATCTAGATTTTAGCCTAGCAAATTAAATGTTAAGTAATAAAACACAATTGGAGTTTTTTTTATCACTTCTAATATTCCAGAACATATGCGGGGCAAGAAATGACACTTTGATAGAGTTATTTAGACATTCAGAGATTTTTTCTTCATACACAACGAGGAGAAATTTACCTCCGGTTAACTGTCACCTGTGGATGATAATTATTCAGATGATAATGACTGCTGCTGTGCTAGATTTGGTAGTGATTTGCATGATGAAAGTTTTCATGGATCCTTCAATTCTCAGCTTTACATTCATAGTTTGCTTGATTTATACTTTCATATCATGCAATGTAAAGGTAAGCTAAAGTATGACGTAGTGTAATGCAATGTAGCATATCATAATGTACAAAAATGTACCTACGTGCTAAATTGAATAGAATGTGTGTGTTTTACATTTTCATACTGTAACGATGTACCACTATTGATCGGAGTATAAAAATATTTCTAGAAGAGGTGAGATGTATTGGAAGACTGTTTGTTTGTTTGTTTGTTTGTTTGTTTGAAGCTTCCTTTATTCATGATAAGTCAAACTGGCCTGGGGGTAGCTTTCATTGAAGTCATCAGGGAGGAGGCTTGCAAGGGACAAACCAAATATTACAACGACACAGCTTACATGTAAACAAGACTTAAACCAACTACTCCCGCATATTGCCTGTGTGTAGATATAGAACAGGACAGAAAGGCAATGTAACCATGGATGTGTAGTGTTGTATTTGCATTCACATGACCATCAAAATTTGTCTTTTTTTCTGTCTAAGGCCATGCTGATTTGATTATATGGATGACATATATCAATTAACTTAACATAACAAACCACACGGACAACGATCATTTGCAGTCCTGAAATTGCAGATTTATTGCCACCATCTTGAATATATATTGATATGTTGAAATACAGCAAAGTTTCATTCTGATATTGGAATTTCCTTATCAATTGTTTCTAAATTTTACTTGTAACATCTCATCATCCTAAATCAACGTGTAGGTACGTAACATCAGCTACGCACAATCATGATACTGATCATTTACTTCTTATCTAACGGCAAGTCACATCGACAATTTTCTCCCTGGTGTTAAACATCCTCCTTCCACATCCTTGTATGGTTTCTACACCTCACATGATGTTTTTTCACTCGTCAATTACAACTCATGCATTAATTTCTGGAATGGATACTATATAAGTACAATGTAGCAGGTATAGAGAGTGATTATGTAAAATCATTAAAATCACAACCGTAGAATAAGCGTGAATCTCAAATATTTTCCGTTGGTGTTGTCCGATCGCAAATCACATGAAGATGCTGTGATTAAACTAAAGCTGTGAGTGAAAAATACGCCATATCATGTTGACTTTGTTTTACTTTTCACTAGCTCAAATTGACAATAAATTGGAATCCTATATTGGATAACACGCCATCTTTGCATACAAATATTTGATTGATAGGCAGTAAAATATTGGTTTAGTGATCGAAGGGTTGTTCCGGTGCTATATGACACGTATCTGGGCTAAAATCTTAGTTTTCAACCAGACTAATAGAACAGAATTCTTGAACAGAAATGTCTAAATGCAAACTCTGCTGACTTAAGTTTGTAGCTGATCTGGGCTAAACTCTTAGTTCTCGACCAGACTAATATGACAGAGTCTTGAACAAAAATATCTAAATAGGAACACTGTAGACTAAAACTTGTAGCGGATCTGGGCTAATTAACTCTTAGTTCTCCACCAACTTACCTTAAAAGTTTGTACTTCTAATTACACACTCCATTGCTGTTTTATCAGATTTCATATGCATTGAAAAGGTTTAGAAGCATGAATCTGCAATTTTTTGTTAGGACTATTTTATCTGCGATGCAAACACACGCAAGGCACACCGAGCTAGTCGACGTCCGTTTGACGGGTCCTCATCTTACAGCGGCCGCTGCAGACGGGAGTAGTTCTCGGCGACTCCGTCCTGAAATACAGAGTGCAACATGCAGAATTAGATGAGTTAGATGAATGGACGTTGACATGATTACAATTTAGTTATTTACATACAAAGTATCATAAGTAAATACTTGATCTAGCTTCCCCGTCGGAACCTTGGGTTGTATGATTATATCATAATCATAGTTAATATTTGGCTGCAGGTTTGTCATATAAGCTCATGATTTATATTTACTAGATTGAAAGATTAGCTTCTACATGTACATGAGCTTAACTGGATCGGGCTTATTCTTAATGCCATGCCCATAGCGCACAGCGTGAAACAACATAACAAGCGGGACTCTGGAATCACCATATAACGGAATGATAAAAATGAATTGGGAATCAATCACCGGCAGATGATGATGATTATCGATTATAGTGCGCATCCCACAGACAGTTTTGAATCTTTAGACTATTTCTTATTAGATAAAAGTTTCAATGTTTTGCATCGCACGACTGTTTACTTAATTTCAAGATTGCGATGTTGAAGGAACACACAAATAACTATACAACCTTAACTCTATTTAATGGAAGAAAGTTTATTTGCAAGTCCGTGCCCGTAGGCTGATTGCAAGTTTAATGACATGCCTACCTGTTAGGCCGGGAGTTCGCCCACCATGGCCCTCCCGGTTTCGTCCGGTATCTCCGGCTCTGCAAAAGAGATCAACTTTTACTTTCAACACTCTTGACAGAGAAAAAAAAGTACAACACGAGTAGTCTTGTAGACGACTGAGAGATGGAGAGGGATAGAAGAAGAGAGATTATAGAGAGACACTAGTATATCTATTAGATTCATAAAGATAGATTGATGGACAGAGATAGATATACTGACACTGTAACAGTGACACCTTGCAGGTTTGGAATATTTGGCGAGGTTAGAGTTGACACATTACCTAATTCCTCCTCACTCGTGACATCTGGAATCTCGGGGCAGGACCACATTCCATCTTCGTCCTTGATGGGATCCTGTTCACCATTCTCCCCACAGTCCACCTTGGTGCACACCGCTTCGTTCAGGTCACAGATGCAGTTGTGTTTATCCTCATCAGCCACCCAGGCGTCTCCTTCCTATAGTATGTATATACATCAATACTTAAAACAATATTAATCTCGCCTTTTAACATTTCGTTGCAAAGGAATATGATGGGAAGAGTCTAACCTCATGTTCTCCACAGCCCTGACCCTCAATGCCTCGTACATCAGACGTCCTCTTCTTGTATCCACTACCTGCAACAACAACAAAACCGGGCCTCTGTCTGGTTGATTTTAAGTCCGACTTAAAACTAACCGGGGCCCCGCCCAAGCCCCCAAATAGCCCGGTAGCCGCCTATGGTCTCACGGGACTCCGCTCGAAAGTGCAAAAATTCGGGTTTACGGAAAAGGCTGGGCTGTCTACCTGGGCTGTCTACCTGGGCTGGCTATCACGTCAGGCTACTTGGATCTACGAAAGCCCATTGGGACAAAAGCTGTTTTAGCAGTAGGGGTAGCAGTTTGTGCTCAATGAAGAAGCTATGTGTGAAGCTATTGTGTGTGTTACATAACCAAGAGGTTCTGGGTTCAAATCAGTTGATATGCCACCGATCTTGTACCCTTGGGAAGGGCTATTAACACGACTTATCGGGCTGATTGGATTAGTCTTAAGACTGGTGGCTAGTTGGTCAAAGGCGGCCAGGAGCCGTTCTTTAGTGGCTGTCAGGGTCCAGGCTTCTGCGCCATACATTAGGATCAACAATTGAATTGTGAGGAGCTTAAAATAAGCGTTGCTAAAAGTGCAAGGGTCTGGAACTGCTGCCATTTGGTGCTAACTCAGGTGACCTCAATACGACAGCAATTACCCCAGGTGCGGCCATAGGACTTAAGGTTTTGAACCACTTACACTAGGAAGGAAGGATCCCTAGTCTTTTCCGTAAGTGTGGTGGGTTCTTTGCCCTGTCTAAGGGAGGGCCCTTACCGAAGCTAGGTACTCTTTTCTCTACCCTAGTGAAGGGAGGAAAGTCGTGTTAAGAGCCCTTCCCAAGTGCACAAGATTGGTGGCATATCAACTGATTCAAACCCAAACTGATTCAAACAGCTCCTTCACACACTGCCACTTCACACAGCTCTTTCACATAATAACACACAGATCCTTCGCTGAGCACAAACAGCCCCTACTGCTAAAACAGCTTTTGTCCCAATGGGCTTTCGTAGGTCCAAGTAGCCTGACGTGATAGCCAGCCCAGGTAGACAGCCCAGCCTTTTCCGTAAACCCCAAAAATTCAGCTTCTAACCTAACCGGCCGGAATAAAGTCGTGAAGACCTGAAATCTAAATAAAAAATAAATCTTTTAGTTTATCGTCATACCTTCATAGACTTCTACTTCGCACAGTGTCAGCATACGGCCGTGGCCTGGCAGTCGGATCCCCACATATCGTCCCCTCATCCCGTTACAGTTGATGGCATCCTTGTCCTTGCCGGCGGGGATGGTGTGGTGGCCGCCGCAGCGTGGGTTACTCGCGACGTTAGGAGAGTTCCCAACGTGGATGGTGAAGGGGCTGAGGCGCTCATGGCAGCAGTCCTGACGATTGGTAATGACCACCCATTGCACCCGCCTTTGGGAACCTAGATCCACGTACCAATAGGGGTTCGTCTGGGCCTGGGTGTGGGTACAGCACTGTTGGTCGTAGTTTGGGTCGCGGCACCCGTCCACCGCTCGGGGAGGAAAGCCACTCCATCCAACACTAGACTGGACTGCAGGTCGTCCCAGAGCTCGGTTTGGAGCTGGAGGGAAGTAAAACGAATTGATTAAGACGGAGGTGATCATCGATATAACATGTAAAACACAACTGACATCGAGTGGGGCTGCTGTGAACGGATTCGTTGTGGTTGGGAAGGTGTATGGCGGAAAGTCTGCAGCAGACAGTCGAGTAGCTATAGCTGTGGGACTGAAGAGGGGAGACAACGCGCAAGTCATGCTCACGGTGTGCTTCTTTGCTAATATAACAACCCCCAGGTGTACCTTGTTGCAGTCTCTGGGCAATTTATGAAGGTCGTAAGGATAAGTCCAAATGCTGATTATTCTACCACATCTCGATGTAGAAAATGAATGAATCTTACCTGCATAAACCTCCACTTCACACAGCGTCAGGATTCTCTGGTTGCCCGGCAGCCTGATCCCAACGTACCTGCCCCGCTTCCCGTCACAGTCGACAGTCAGCTCGCTCTGTCCGGGCGGGAAGCGGTGATGGTCCCCACACCTCGCGTTTCTCGCCACGTCAGTGCTTTGCCCAACATGGATGTCAAGCGGGGTGATCCTTTCAGCACAGCAGTCCAGCCTGTTGACGATAGCGACGTGGTCGACCGTAACTGTCTTTCCCAAGTCGACGTACCACCATGGGTTGTTTTCGGTCACTGTATGGGTGCAGGAGTTGTGTCCCCAGCTAGTGCTTCTCCCCCCGTCTACAGCTCGGCCAGGGATACCTTCCCCGTGCACACTTGACTGATATGCACGTCTTCCAGCTGCAACGTTTGGGTCTGGAATAACGTTAATGAAAAAAAGTATGTCAATTGGTTATCTTCCCAAGTCTAGGCTGAAATTTTTTCCGTCCCCCGGATTTTGAATGGAAATCCTGTCGAAGGCGCGACGGTCCGGGGGGGGGGGGCGCCAGGGGATAACTAGACCCGCTGAAACACTAGTTCCTTTATATTGAGGGGCAAATTTTGTTGGTAGACCCAACTTGGTTCAATCAATATCTTTACATGCAGTTTTTTGTCTGTCAAAGAGGACGGAATGGGTACATTTTTTGTCCATTCCCAGCAGCAAAATACAATCAAAGGATGGAAGAACGGACACTGGCTAGTACCCTGGTTCACCATCATGCTCAAAAATAGATGTTTTCGCTATTTCCTCGGGCACAAAACCAATTAAAGCTAATTTCTTAGCCACTGGGACAATACTGTAAATTTTGTCATGCTCGTGGTGATTCCAATTTCGGGGCTTTCACATGTGACTTTGACTTTGACTGTGCACAGTGAACTCTTGGCGCGAAGTCCTAACACCACGAATATGCGTTTGGTAATCATACTGTACTATAGAACCGTTTCAACATCAAACACCGCGAAAACTCCTTTTTTTTCCTATATTAGTATCGAGAAATTAAACCACTGCTGAAGTAAATGCATACTGTATTTTTGTGTGTATTTAGCTTTGACAAATGTCTCAAATTGGTATCTATCCAGTCCAGTCACTTACAGCTTAAATGCCTGAAAGTCAACCAACTTGATAACATCTTCTTCAGCGCAGTATACATATATATTGTTCTATACATACATATGCGCGAGTATGTACACTAGTACAACACCGCCCTTAAACTCTTTTTGGCGACACCTCATGGGCGAGCCTAACAGTATATTATGCGTCCGATTGGCAAACATTCCCAGTATTGTACAGGAATTTCTGGAATTTTTTCCCCCCGTGCGTAGTTGCATCACGCGGGACTGAACCATTATCTACACGGGTAAGCAGTCGCAGGGCACATACCGATATATACGTGTGCACAGGAGTGTTTTCTGTACGCTCGCAAGGCGATTTTTGACGTGCACAATTGAGTAAAGCCTAGGACTTCAGACGTACTAGAGTTGTAGTATGTAGTATGGTGGCCATGACAATGTAAACATTTCAAACAGGGGATAAAGGATTGTTGAAATATGGCCCTCGGAAAATTACCTGCGAGTTGTGGAAATCACTTCCAGGTTTAGGTCAAGGACTTTATGACATATGTCAGCCTAACTTGTATCTCAGGGCCTAATTTTGAAGCAGTTAGCACGGTGGGATCAGATAAAGAAGAAAACACGCTACCTTTTGTACCTTTGTGCGTGGTTTTGTGTCCAGTTTGAAAAGTTTGGTGGCGTTCGTCACCCTTGATAATGTTTCAAAAATGTACATCGATGTGTGAAACAAGCGTTTTTTTATATCAAAATTACTGCGTTTTTTTGCTGATATTTCCATGTGTTCATTTTTCAGGTAAGAGCATTATATTTGACCAAGGAGGTTAAACCTGCTTGATTTGACTAGGCAAAATATGCTACATTGTGTGCAGCACCTAGACATCACAAAAGAAATAGTACACAAAGGAGAATTACAATGTCGCAACCATTCAAAGCTGTACAACTTGGAAGAGGAGCTACCAAGTCTTACTAACCAAATCTTAGGTTGATGGATAATCAATTGTGAAATTTAGCAAGTTGGCTGCAAAACAAACGCGCCAATAACGACATATGTGCATCAGTACATACAAACCGTAACTCCGTCGCCAAGGCAATGCGTTTTCATTGCCAAACTTATTTGCTTTCATAATGTACTACCGAGCACACTTATTCAAATCATTGGAAGGCTGTGACAGGTTGAATATAAAGAAAGTTGTCAGCAGTATAAGTCTACAGACCTAGTAACCCAGTTGACACGGTGCCGACACGTTGGTAAATGCCGTCTGCTGAGTTGACGCCCCACGCCTGACTGCCGCTTGGATTAGCCTCGACCTGCTTCAGTTTCCCTGGGATCTGACGCCATCCAGTTCCCGTAGGGTTGCTCGAACTTATTCCTGGGGAGGGGACAATGCATGCAGTCGTCAGGAACGTTTGTTTCGAGTGGAGAAAGGTGCGTGCCCTCTATATAGGTAATTTTATATCATACCTGTGACGCGAAAACGTTCGATACAGGTGTTCCGGACCGTGTGATAAAAAAACCGTATCACACAGGCTTCGAAGTTGCAGCAAACGGGCTTCCATCGATTAAATAGAAGGCGCCGTCGAAAATTCGAACACTGGCTTCTCGAACCAAATTGAACTGGCCTGTTCCTTTACCCGGTTCTTTTGTTCGAATGGACGAATAAAGTTGTTGTCGCAATGTGCAAATAAACCCGTCTTTTTGCGATAAACATGAGTTTCCTCAGGTTGGCATGATATAAATAAAATACAACACGGGGTATTCCGTATCATCCTCGGTCCCAGACCTCCCGCGGGTCGGATCGCCCTCCCCTTCGGGACGATCCGACCCGCGCTCGGGCTGGGACCTCGGGTAGTACGGAATACCCCGTGTTGTATTCTATATGCACCAGAAGTAAGACGTGTGTAGTCACGCTACAACAAAGCAAGTCCATTACTAGTTTTCTGGGTTTTTTTCATATAATTCAAACGCCAATCCACACAAGTCAACTGAGTTCCAAAGATAAAACGCTTCTTCACAGTTCCAGGGACTCATGGGTAATGCCAGAGGTCAAAGCCCCTAAAATATTAACATGACCCACGTGGTTCCTGAAAATCACCTTTGGACAAATAACGTATGATATAAAACAGTACTGCATTATGTGCATTGGTGGAATACGGGGCATTGGCCATAGACATCAAATTTGTGCATGGAATTATAAACTTAAACACATGCCCGCTTATAGAGAAGAACATCTGTTTTCAGTTTGTGTTACCAGTCTTCACAACTTTTGGATGACCTGTCTCGCACTTAGATTAAGCAAAATCATTGTTATTCATGATTCACATCTTGACCTTCTCTAACGTAGATATCGTCGTTGGCGTTGACTCCCCAAACAATGTTGTCCCCTGACGAGATCTGCTTCAGTTTTCCCCCGATTTGATGCCAACCGCTGCCTGCAGAGGCCTCGTTTCCGAAGGTTCCCGTACGGTAGAAGATGTCGTCATTTCTGTTCACCCCCCACACGCCAGCGGGACCAACAGACACGAACTTCAGCCCGCCGGAAATGTGTTGCCACCCTGCACCTGTGGCGGAAAAAACGCCATCATGGTGTTAATCTGGATACGTCGTTTATGTAAAAAAAGGTCAACTAAGACTTCTATTCCCATTAGCAGCAACCAGGAGAGTCCAAACGCCAGAAAACCACATCATGTGTACATTGTAGCTGCCATCTTGAACTCTTATGAATACAGTGCATACACTCATTACCATGGCAACCACAAGAACGGTGAACATTAGCCATTATGATAAAATGATTAGCAATAAGTAGACGTCACCACAATGGTGTCAAAGAATCTTGAAAATAATCACTTGTGGGACATACACATTGCCAATGAATTGCCGATCACACTTGTCACCACTTGCAACTGTTAGGAATTGGTGGTCACTTTTGGTAGGCGGGCTGATGTAACGTTAATGTCCTATCCGAGGGACGGCCCTAGTGGAGCTTGGTACTCATATTCATCTGAGTAGAGCTAAAGTGAGGAAAGATGTGTAAAGTGCCTTTCTCAAGGTCGGTGACATGACAGGACTGGACCCGGGACCACTTGGTTCTGAGCCGAATACTCTGCCGTTACGCCACGAGGCCCCACACGGTTTCAGCTGGCCTTTGGTTATATATATAGCTTGAATCCCCTTGTCTGAATAGAGTTATGAATCGAAAGATGAATATGAAGTCGGTAACCTTTTGGTTCCGCTGTAGTGATCCCTGTCCGCCGGTAGATGTTGTCTCCACTGTTGACGCCCCACAGCTGCTTTGCGGTCGAGCTGACGTCCAGTTGTTTGAGCTTCCCTTCAATCCTGTGCCATCCGGTCCCTGTAGGGTTACTGGATGTTATGCCTAAAAGTAAACGAAATCGTAAGATGATTTCTTCGCAACAGATTATGCACAAGTGAAGCATAAGCTAAAACATTTTCTCCAAAAAACGTCACAACAGACAAGTCAATCAATGTGAAATTTGGCTCAATCTTAATACTACTATGTCATCCCGTAGAACCATGTGCATTTGTTGACAAAACTACGTTTACTAAGTAGCAGCGTTCCCGCCAGGCATACGTCTTTACGTCTTTGGACGCATTTTTTTCTGGAAAGACGCATTCGGCTCGGCTGAATGCGTCCATAAAAAAATCTGAAAGAAAGGCTGACCTGTACCACCAGTGTACAAAATGTATCTGGAATCTTTACAAAAATCTGTCTTTATAAGAAGGAATCCTACCTTTACAATTTATACTTCAAATTCTTCACTTTCCGGTCATCCTAGTAGTCTGGGCATGGGGCGGAGCGGGGTACGTTTTACAACTAGCGGACCCATGTGCGACACACCCAGCCACGCGCCAGTCTGAGCTGTCCGTTGCGCAAAGTAATTTTTTGTAGCCCGTGAAATACATCTGACAGTCAGCAAAATTTCTTTAACACTCGAAGAAATCTTATACAGATTTTATATTCTGATATTAACATGATACTTACTTGTCCTCAGTTTCACGTATTTGTTAAAGATTTGTGGGTAATACTAGTATTGAACAAACAAACTGTTCTGCTCGAGTGCTGCACATCTCAACAAAAGTTCTCACGCTGTGGGCAGTTGATTGGCAGTCGGTATCTTTGAAAACAGGCCGCCGGCGCCAAGCAGTCTAGATTGGCCACCAGGTCCAAATCCAATCATCTTAACCCTTGTCCTGCTGGCAATTTTTTACCCATATACCCTCCCTGTGCTGGGCATTTTTGATTCTCTTCAAAGTATGGGAAATGCTTTTACTTTGCTATTTTTTACTTACTTTGCATTTAAGTAACCCTATAATGTTATACATCAATAGAAAGCTGAGAGTCTCTACTTTTAAGTAATGTCTTCAAAGTTTGACCCTGAGTCATAAAAATGATATGCAAGGGTAATAAATCAATAAAACAAGTTATTTTCATAAACTTTTGTATTAATAATACCTGAATTTCATAAATAATCTTAGTATCAACACTACAACATTCCTATGACATACTGACAACATCAGAGCCACACATGCAGCAAAAAAAATTACCCAGGTATCACTGCAGGTGAGTTTATGGCTAGGTATTGTCCTGGGTGCTGAAAAGGCTGTTCAATAGGATAATGTAACATATGATCAGCTCCATCTGTCACTAATTATTTGCCACATCAAGGTACTCAATGACCTCCACAAAAGTAACCAAGGTCGAATTTGCAGCTTAACAGACTGTCCTAATTCGTTTCCTGTTGCGTGGGGGGTAATTTTCCATAAAAATGGTAAAGTTCACGTGCATATCTTCTTTTCTCATGTTTGGCAGCATTTCTTCACCATTCTTGCCCAAAATTGGATGTTCTGCCTCAGAATCAGTGGGGAAAGGCTCCTTATGCACTTGTTACCAAGTTAACTTTGACATTTTAGCGACTAAACTAAGCATTTATGCCCCAAAACACGAAAAAAACATGAAAAAAACATATCTGCAGACGACAGTCGGCCATCTTGGCTCATTAACATAATTTATGCCTGCAAAGAGCTCTGGGATTGATTGCGCAACCAGGATATTGACCCTTGACCCCATTCATGCAGCCCCCATCTTCTTCCCAGCTGTTCCTGGTTACCACACAGAAGCCACAAATGTTCCTGTGGGGAATACCCCCAACCGGTTAAATAACCGGACCCGCACACAGGCACAGCATGTGCATCCGGTTATATAACTGGGCCCGCAGGACAAGGGTTTTAAGAACCAATCAGCATTTGATAAATGTAATGTTACACTCTGTCATTGGTCACCGGGAAAAAAATAAAAGTTACCGAGTATTAGCGCACGTGACGTTGGTAGCCACCCGTGTCGTCTGGCAACTTGAGTTTCTTCCCTATATATAGCTGCTAACAATTTACTATTAAAGTTTCCCCATTTATCCAAGTTAAAAAAAAAGGTGCGCGGTAAATAAGTGAAGAATCCAAAACTATACACTTTATTTCTTATTTACAAAATTTATTTTGTTTCAAAAAGACAAAATTTGCGGCAGAAAAGGGGCCGCAATATTGTTGTCAAGCGTCGACCGAGTCGGCTGTGCACTAGCGTTGGCCTCCGTGGCACATGGCGCGGCACGCCCCCCTCCCCAGACGGACTGTCGATCGCAGCGCCCAGCACGTTGGGACGTCTTTCTGGCTACTGCTTCAAGGCTACACCGGCACGGATCACTGCCAAAGAGGCAACAGATCGTCCTCCTTCGAGTAATGTATAACGTTCTTGGTCTATTTAAAAAGAAATCCAGCCAAAGATTTCACGCCGAAAACGGGGTTACCTGAGGTCGCAGGAAACAAACGCACGCTCGTGGAAAATGACGGTATGGCCTTGTAAAACCCCACCGATTCGAAAAATTTGAGTAAAATCATCGGGCAAAATAGAAAAAAAACACAGCGCCGTTATTTTATCGTCACGGAAAACTATTTGATGTGGGAGGGCCCAACATCGATCGCACGAGGTAGACATCTTTTTATTCAATGACGGAAAAAAATTGGCATAATTTTTCCATGGGCTGACGAACTAGCTAGAGCTCTGTTTCGAAGCATCAAAAATCCAAAATTTTCATATAGACATGTCTGGACAAATAAAACTCGGGCCAGGTCACGGAAGGCTGATTCCCTGTGCTTATAGCTTTTTTAATATAACGTACATGTATTTTGATGAAGACTGAAGAGGGTGGTCGTCGATAACTGAAAATGGGAGTAAAAGAGGCAACCGACATCCAATTCCAAGTGCATGATTATCCACTCAAATTGCAGGAAATTGTGTTCTACAGGGTTTGAAAATCCAAATTTTCCCGGGGGAGCATGCCCCCGGAACCCCCTAGAATGCGAGCGCCTGCGGCGCTCGTCTCGCGCCTCCGGCGCTCGTTACGCCCCTCCAAAATATTTGGACGCATATTTTCAGAAACCTGGCGGGAACGCTGCTAAGTAGTATGTTTTTCACTTGTTGGCTTAAACTTAAGTTATTCTCTTATTCTAGGCCAGCGTCTTTTTTTCTCGTCAGCCAACCACGTCGCTGCCTACCGTCAAGAGGCAACGTGATTGGCTGGTAGCTTTACCTCCAACAACAGGGGGGCTGACGGCTGGCCAGCGCTAACGCGGCGAAACGGACGGATTGAGCTCGAGGGTAGGTATAGTTAGTTGCTTGACATATAAAAGCGCTGGGGGCTGGCTTGAGAGGATTGTTGCAATCGAAATATCAGGAAAGCGCATACTGACCTTGTCGTATGTAGATATCGTCGTTGGCATTGACACCCCAAACCGAGTGTCCTGATGAGATCTGCTTCAGTTTGCCCCCGATGTGTTGCCAACCGCTGCCCGAAGACGCTGCATTTTCAAACGTGTCAGTACGGTAATAGATGTCATCGTTGCTATTCACTCCCCAGACGCCGTTGGACCCAACTGATACGAACTTAAGCCGCCCGCCGATGGATTCCCACCTCGTTTCTGAGAGGAGAGAAGCATTCACAGCAAAACAAATTGAAAACTAGAAAGGCCGACATTTGCTTGAGAGCAAATACAGCAAATTTCAGCCATCTCCCTCCCCATGCAACAATAGACTGTTCCAAAATCACCCATTTGAAAAATCACTGTTACTAATGACAGTTTAATCCAAAAATGAATCTTACCAAATTTTCCTGTGCAAGAATGGTCTCTAGTGAACCCCATGTGAATTTGCACAATAGACCAGTGATACTCCCATGGCCTTTTGAATAAGAAACCGAATCCAAAATTGAATTTAGCAAAAAAGGTCCCCCGTGCATGAAAAGGTATAATAGACCAGTCTAAAAAACACTTCCTGTAAAAATGGAATTTTGAATCATCACCCATCCTAAACTGAATTTGAAAAAATCCCCCTCCGTGTGCAAGAATGGACTCCTGTGATACCCATATGCTAAGTGGAGAAATCCAGAAATACATCCGCTAAAACAGGACTTTGACATAATCACCAAAGTCCAAAAATGGATTTTAAAAAAACGCCCCCTCCGTGCAAGAATGGACTCTTCCAGCACACCGCATGTAAAATTGCAAAATAGCCCAGTCCAAAAATACACTCACTGAAAAACTTTACATAACACCAGTCCAAAGATAATTCTAAAAAAAATGAACCCCTCCGTGTAAGAATGGACTCTTCCAGATATCACCAGGCTCGCTGATTGGCTGCCAAATCCTCCTCAGGATATTAATTCAGGCTAATTGATTGGTTACCTTTTTAATTTTTTTTTAGGTTGTGGCTATTGACAGGATCGTCCTGTCAACAGTAGAAAACTTTGCACTGTTGACAGGATCGTCCTGTCAACAGTGACAATTTTTGTTGACAGGATCGTCCTGTCAACAGTGGAATAATTGGCACTGTTGACAGGACCATGAATATTACATTTTTTATCTTTCTATAGGATCTATCATAAAGATGATTTTGATGTCCTGTAGAGATGTTACAGAGTATAACTAGAATTTGACATACATTATCATATAGCCAGATGGAGTTGACCAATCAGAGGCCCCCATTTCCTATGGGTTATCAGGCCGTAACCTGAAAAGTGTGCGGTTATTAGAATAACCGCAGCCTTTTTGGACCGCACCATTGTAGAGGGGACAGGACGCTAATACTAATAATAATAATACCAATAGTGTTAAGTATTTATCGATTATATCTATTAAACAGCGTATTGGACTTTATTTCGAACAATTTATGTTAAAATACAACACAATTAAAAAGATTTAAATGATTTTTAAGCAGAAAAAGATCAAACATGATTTTCAACACCCCCACTAAACAAACCCGATGGTCGAATTTGGCCCAAAATTTCCTTCTTGTCGGGGTATTAGAACACGAATCTTGTTCGATCTGACGTGATCAAACAGAACGGGCGTTCTATCGGGGGTCACCCGCGGTCATCCGCAGGTTGTTACAGTAAACACGCAGAAAACGGCCTGTGTCAGTTGGATAGGCTATGTGTCAGTTGGATAGGCTATATGATAATAACGTTAATGCCCCGCCTTTTCCTCTGTGTATATGGTGAGATAATCCCTGGTCAGGTGCGATAACCAGCTCATAAACCACGTCGTTCGCTACGCTCACTCGGTGGTTTACTCGGTGATTATCGCACCTGACCAGGGATTATCTCACCATATAAACCTCGGGGCGGGGCATTAACCCTTTATTATATATTATGTTTAGACTGACTCCACACTTACATGTAACCTGTTACCTGTGGCAGGTAGTCACACCTGTGAACTTTATTCTCAGGTGAGGGAACGATTTAACCGTCATTGGTCTAATCTTTTGGCAATCCCGAATTGGATGGTTTGGTGTTCAAATCCCGGCCTATTCCTCAGATGTACAGTAGAGTTGTTACAACAAATAACAACAAGTGACCGTAGGTAACATACTCTGTGACCTACTAGTAATTATGGTTTATGTTGATTGTGATGTTTTCTGTGGTGTATGACTCGGTGTTTATATCGCATACATAAGACATCACATCGACTTATACCAAAAACGTACTTAAAAGCTAACATACCTATCACTTCCAAATTTAAAACACAGTCCTGTATTCATCAACAGAAAAATCAGCGTCTTAATCGAACGACACCAAATGGAAACAGCCACACAGCTTCACAATGGATACCTGAGACGCACACCATTTTTAAAAGTGGGCCAGTGACAGCTGTGGACAGCTGACAACACGACATGCACAAAACCCCATATCTGCTTGGAGATAAGTAATTGCCAAACCCCATCGCTGTTCCACAATACCAGGGAAATAGGGATGATTTCTCGAATTATTACATCGATAATGAAAATAGCTACCGCGAAAAAAGATCCCAAGTATCAAACACGTTCTAACCATAAAATGCATATGACTATCAACGGCGCAAAATGTTAACAGTATGCTATGTCAAGCCAACCTCAATACTAGAAACGCAAAGCCGGAACGAGATGGCATATTCCGACGAGGACAACATCTGCTTGACGATATTCAAATACCACAAGGCGCGATCATAACGAAGACCTCAACCACTATACCGGACGGCGTAGGGGTGAAAACTGAAATTATTACATCCATAATAAAAACAGCTACCGCGAAATAAAAGTGACCAAAAACCCTAAATATGATAATTCTTAAGGCCTCTATCAAAAAAAGTGAAAAACAAAACGTCTGCGGGTATTTGCTATCCCTACCTTCATGCCAAATTTCAGCTCATTTGGCGCGAAAATGAAAAAGTTGAATCCATTTGAAGATTTGGCAGGAGAAGGAAAAGATAAAGAGAAGCGACAAAAAACAATATATTGCAATCCATACTGTAGTATGGATTGGAATATAACAATATATTTCACCATACCTGTGGTATGGCTGAAATATGATTAATAAAAACGTTTGCGTATAAACTATTTTCGTCATTAGCTGTTGGGCTTATACTTTAGACATTTGCAATTTGGCTAAAGATGCAAATTATACGAAAGAAGACGTTTTTGCATAATCAATGACAATGACAAGTTGATAGTATTAATGACATTTATAGCTACATGTAGGTACGTAGAGGCGAATATGAACGGAGCAAATTAAATAAGCGCATAACCATTACTCGTTATGCAAAAGAAAGCTCGGATATCCTATGATATGCGTTGGGTAATCATACTGTACTATAGAACTGTTTCAACATCAAACACCGCGAAAACTCCCTTTTTCCTAAGCCTGAAGGGAGCAAACCAACTTGATATCCCTGTCGCTAAAACAAATCGTTATAAAATGAGCCCAATTCCATATTTTGTAGCCCTTCTTAACAAACATTTGAGTTGACCACAAGTTGAAATCCTCCATCACCATTGTAGTAATAGCTATTTTAGTTATTACTCTGCAGTAATAGCTCATCTGCATTGTCTTACGGTGTTAATGCTTAGTCTTATTACTGTGTTTTTTATTACTATGTTAAGTTTTAATGTATGTGTGTGTATATTTTAATTTCCTGAATATGTAATTAAGCGATTGGTTGCAATCAATAAACTATCATCATATACCAACCTGATTAAATCATTTTCGGAAGCACATAACCTGCATAATTAATGAGGAATGATTGTTTGCAAATAAAGGTATATGCGGTTGAAATGTTGTGTGCGATATCGGTACACTCACCGAGCAATGCAGAAGTTCTTTTCTCGGGAAGTACCGACATGTCATCGGTCATCCTGTCTTCCTCGGCTAGTTCTGTGAGACAGTATCATATTAATCGGTTAAAAACAAAGCGATCATGGCTATATATTTCTAAATTAATAGATTCAGTAATGTTAGGACATTAAATGAAGATAAAATATCACATGAAAATTTATATGTCATACATGCTCAGTTGAATCTATTTCATATCTCCGATGTTTGATGTACATGTTGTTCCACGGCCTCAGACCATCGTCAAACGATGCTAGCTTTTTCGTATTATGAACGCAGCATTATACATGTTTCTCATTAATTACAAAAATAAGGCACTCATATGCATGAATTATATCAGTTGACCTTCTTCTGTACCCAAATAAAACAAGTTGTTGTACGTATGAAAGTCTAAGCAAATACGGTAAATGTAGAATTTCATCTTAAATCATGATTAGCATAATTTCTGTCTAATGATATTCACCTTCCAAACATCGCTAGATGAAATTCCCATCATTTATCACTAATTATGTAAATGAGGTACTCATTTTCATAACTTATCTCAATCGACACTTCTCTTTCTCAATTACATATGCCTTATGTTTGAGAGTTCTATCAGCGGTTTATAAACTTTCCGCATTGATTATCCAAAGTAGACACTAATTTGCAAGATCAGTATTTCATAATCTAAATCACCTCTTAAGATATACGAAACGTCATGACGATTCCCCGACCTCTTCTGTAAGTCCTAAAGCAAATCGGTCGCTGCAGTTCCAAAAAAGCTGCTAGGGGGCTCAAACCTACACAACGTATTCTCTGCTCCAAGACAGAGCTATCTACCACGCATGACAACAGAATGTCCACAACATGAGAAAAAGCCAGAATTCCACTGTAGTACCTTAGAAAGCCGCAAGGGGAGCAGTATTGAATTTGACCTTCGTTTTCCCCATACCTGCACACATACCAAATATCAGTAAGATCCATCCACAACTTCTGGAGTTACAAGCAGATATTGCGAAGAATACATGGCGGTCCAGTATGCTGTCCACTGACACATTTACGCACACAAATGTACCCTATTTGCTGACAGGAATTGGAAAAGGAAACAATGATACCTTCCAGCTCTCTCAAGAGAATCTCCGCTTCCTGAAGGTTGGATAATGGCTCATCTTCGTCTGCCGGCAGTTCGTTGGCCTGTTGGTCGTCTGGAGACATGGGTTCTGGGAGAAATATGGACAAACCACTCTGAATTCATTCAAACGAGCCTTACAATCTGACCTCTGACCCCTCTGACCAAAGCAATGACCTAGTATTTATTTTTTGTAATTGAGCTTGATTTTGAAGTTTATTTATGTTTTGTTCTGATCTGTTTATATGATTATTATTGCGATCTGTTTCTGTAGTGAATGATTTTGAGTTTTTAATTTTCACTTATGTTGAGCTAGTTACATACTTTATTACTCCTGTGTTCGATTATTTACGTTTTATGTTGTATGACTATTGTTTATGTTGATTGTCGCAGGGCTCCCTTGGAAATCAGTCATCTAGACTGAAGGGACGGCCCTATAAGATCAATAAATAAATAAATAAAGATTAACAATAGCTTTACAAATATGTGCCATATGTAAAGTATGCGGATACTAATGTCATAGAATGCCAAAGTATATTCAAAAGTAAAGAAGATGTGAAAGAACAAAATGGGAAGGATCTATTGTTTGGAATATACATACTCTGTGTCATTTGTTAAACCTTCCTGACAACTTAGATTTCATAATGAAGGCAACGTTTTTTTTTAATCGCACGCTCGCATCAGTTTTGGTGTTTCCAGAGGATGCCATCCATGTGATCAAATCAACATGGCCTAACCGAGCGGTACAAATGTCGTCTTCTCTGTCAGTTCAGGCATGTTGTAATCGATGCTGCTGGTACCATCGCTGCCGTCGTTCATGACTTCTTCTTTGGCCAACTCTGTGAAAAAAGCAATCGACTACTTTATATACATTAGAAAGAGTCCATTAACTTTATTTCACGGCATGTTCTCCCAAGTCAAACTGATGCCAGAGTTGCACTGAGGAAGGTGACAGTCAGTCACCGAAACGTCGGTTGAATAAAACTCTTGATTGTGTACAAAGAATGTTCCTATTCATAGCCCTTTGATGTGTACGGGGATGCACTGTGTACTTAAATGAAGTATGTACCTTCAAGTTCCTTCAATAGAAGCTCCTTTTCCTGAAGTTTGGACATGGCCCCCTTCAGAGGCAGGCCTTTGCCCTGTTGGTCTACGTAAGACACGGGCTCTACATGAAAGTCAGTCAACATTAAACATTGTGAGTACCTTCTCAAACAAGGAAATCATGAAAGGAATGCGATTATGAAATTTACCATAAATTGATCTCCGCTTAACACACGCTACTATTCGCCTAGCTCTCACCTTCATACGTAAGATACATCGTAAGATACAAACAAAATTTGCACATTATGATGTCATTTGCATGATGGCAAAGATTAAATGCCATTATGACTTCCAGTTTACGTTGTGTCTCTCCCGTATGACAGGAGGGGGTCATACCTGAATGGACGCCCCAAATCAGGAGTGCTAGAGACAGGACAAGCGCAAAGTGACGAGTCATCTTCTGTCCGTTCCGTCTACTACAAACTGCTATATCTAGGAGAGGAAAGAAACAAAATTACAAATCTACCTGTACGAAAGTTACAACTTGTGAGGGTCATCAAAAGTGCAACACTAGAATGGAAGTGACCGTAGCAGGTGTACCACAGGGTTTAGTCGTAGGGCCAACCTTTCGTGGCAGACCAACCTGGCATAGCGGCCTGTTTGTTTGTTTATTTATTTGTTTGTTTATTTATTTGCACATAACAAAATACATAAGAAATAAAGAAAATAATGTATAAAAACAGGTGCAGGAGGAGAGGGAAACCTTTTACAGTGTGTGCTTTGCCCTCCTCCTCTATACAACCAAAATTGTATGATCAATGAGATTATGAATAACAAAGAAGAGTAACTAGCACATATGTTATGATAATACAAAAAAGATAATCAAATAATAACAGTAATATAGATAAAGATAAATAATACTACTACAAGGGACTAGGGTGGTTTATGAGATGTGTGTTTCATGGCACTTTTGAATATAAGGAAGGAAAGGCTGTTCCATATTGTGACTCATCTGTATTTTAGGGAGGACTGGGCTAATAATGTTCGGAGGAGATGAATATGTACCTGATTTCTTTGCCTGTTATTGCCTGCGTTAGCCTGTCCCAACATCTACTTAGAGATGAGTTGTTTTATGCTTAGCCTTGGAGTGGTTCGTTCGCAACCTCAGTCACTTTCAGGCTCATAAAAGGCTCAAGATCGGTTCAATTGAATACCATTAATCTATAAAAAAAGCCTTGTGCATAGTTTAAATTGAAGTGGACGTCATAAATTAGTCGCAAAAGTTTAAAGAGAAAGTCATAGCTGGGAGTAGATTGGTTGATTTGAACGTCATAGATTATGTGCTAACATTTTATTAACCTTTTAGTCGCTGCCCAAAGTATCGACTCTCGTATCTTTTTTTCCGGTACAAAATGGCGGTTTCTACTTTGCCGGGATTAGTAGCTGTAGTAAGTTTAGCGGCGAGTTCTGAACGGATCTGTCAAAACATATGGCATACAGAAAGAGAGACCGAACAGACAATATAGAGGCAGGTGGGGTGGAAAACTTTGAAGCAAAATACGCACGCGGACGAGGTAAAAAGGAACAGTTCAATCAATATGATGTCTTAGTTGTGTGAATCTTTTTAACCATTTAATGGGCGACACGGGTAGAATAGAAATGATTACAGGAAAGGAATTGTGTGATAAATCTAGGCCACATACTAACACACAGGAGCCACAGTGACAGAATTACTCGCTAGAATAAAGAAAGTCTGAATTTGCAAACGGGACTCGGGCAAAACTCGTCCAACCTGCGGGAGTTCGACCGACGATCAATAAGTCATTCTCAACTCGCCCAACACCTCAAAGCTCTGCGACTAGTCGCTGATGATGTTAAGAACAAGTTTCGGTGCACAGCGAGGACCGGTTACTCGCCGAAGATCACTAAAAATCGCGCGCTGATCGAGAAAACTCCGGACGTATTACTGCCGAAAATGTCATTTAAAGCTTGCAGACTCGTCATCCGACATCGATTTTCGCGCAGTAACAGGGGTAATAGTAATCCCCGCAACGGGTTCTGCAAACGGCGCCGTCACCTTCATTTTTTTTTTTTTTTTTTTTTTTTTTTTTCAAGGCTTTATTAGTAAAACAAATAATACATTTGTCAACAACAGAGTATCTAAGCTACTATTGTACATGGAGTAATTTGAAGTACTAGTGAAATACACAATAGGTAATGCGCATGGAAGAAGTATCATTGTCTATATAAGAATTTCTCTCATGTACTTATACAGGCTATTATGTATAACCAATATACACCACATGGTTGCCACAATTGTCATGGAATAATTATGATACATGTAGATGGTTATCAAAAACAACAAGTAACTTTTAACATTCGGGACTTTTTCTTTCATAACAATGTATAGTTTACAGTATGTTATAACACAGTAGATCTAGACTGGACTAGAACTATAGTTTACATACTATGGGTTTAACAGTTGTTGTTGCTTTTTATGAGCTTAAAAATTATTATTTAAGTACATAGAAGTAAACATTACAGAACATGAAGTCTGTTTTTGAGTTCACAATTGAAGATGTTAGATAAGTTATGGCCTGAAATTGGCCGTGGGCACTTTCTAGAAAAAATCCATGTTTTAAAGATAACCCACTTTGCTATAGATATTATTCGTATTCTTTTCTTCAGGATATTTTCGTTTATTGGCTGGTTTACCTTTCCCAGTATAATCTCTTCAAAATCAATATAAGGGTTACTGGGGCTAAATGGTACAGAAGTATGTACTAAATTCCACAGGTTAGTTAGCCTTTTACATTCCAGGAACATATGTTTATAGTTGTCAACATGACCACTGTCACATAATTTACATACAGGATCAATTACTTGACCATCTTCATCTTGTATTCTCCATTTGCTTAATTTCTCACCACATGGTAAAATTTGATGAAGTAGTTTGTAATTAAGCTCTGCTATTTGTGTTTCTTTACATGAAGTTGTGCCTAGCATTTTCCAAATCTTCTTCCAATTAAGTGAGTATATATCAAAATGTGTCTGCCATTTCTGTTGGCAGTTTGGAACTATAAATATTTGTAACATAAGGTTTTGGTATATCACAGAAGTTTTTGGAAAATCTAAGGCTGGTGTTTCTAACGTTTCTCTTTCGATACAACAATTTTTACGTATGGCTCTTTTTACAATGAGCAATTCACACATCCAGTTATGTTTCTTGGTAAGTTTTCGGAATACCTCTCTGTCACTTATAAAAGTACCATTTTGTAAAATATCCTGTATATAAACAAAACCAGAGTTAATCCAATGTGGGTACAAGAGTGTTTTCCCCCCTGATACAATATGCTTGTTTCCCCAGATAATCTGGTTTGTGTCACAATTGCTTTTAGCTTTGTACCATGCATAGATAACTTGCTTATAAAAGAGGGGTACATTACACAGGTATTTGTCTTCAATGCAACTCATTTGAAACACAAAATTCAAGTCTATATCTAAGGAAGATAAGTAGTGTAAAGGGATATATCTCCAAGAACCCTTACCATTAAGTAAACGTTTAACCCAAGACGCCAAGAGAGCATCTTTCACACTATGTATGTCTAGCATTTTTAAACCTCCCTGTTCATAGTTGCCAATGAGAGTTTTCCGTTTAATTTTGTCCTTTTTTCCACTCCACACAAAGTTAAAAAAGGCAGTATTTAGCTCCTTTAACACTATTGTTGGTGTTGGAAGAATGTTCATTACATATGTTACCTTTGCAGCTGCCAATGCCTTTACAATGGTTATTTTCCCAAATAAAGTAAGATTCCTTTGGCACCATGTATTGAGAACTGTTTTAACTTGTTTTACCTTGTCATCCCAGTTTAATTTCATTAGTTGTTCCTTGCTATGACCAAAATTTACACCAAGTGACTTAATTACAGAAGGCCATTGGATACCTGCTATTTCATCTTTTCTGTGTTTCCATATACCTAGCCACAGTCCTTTTGTTTTAGCTTTGTTTAAGTTGGGTCCAGCCACATTAGAGAATGAGCTAAGGCACTCAAGTGTTTCATACAGTGAGTCTTCAGTGGACAAGAAAACAGTGGTATCATCTGCCACCTGGCACATCTTAATTTCTGCTTCGTCTACTGTGACACCTTTGATATTTTGGTTATTTTGTATGCTATAAAATAGGATCTCTGCTACAAGAAGAAACAGTAGCGCACTTAATGGGCATCCTTGTCTTATACCCCGCTGCAGTTGTATACTAGCGGCTTTCCAGCCATTGTTGATGACTGAGGCCAGACAGTCAGAATACATGATCTTTACCCAGTTTACAAAATTTGGGCCAAAGTTAAATTTCTCTAATACCTTAAACATAAAATTGTGCTCCACACAATCAAATGCTTTCTCAAAATCTATGAATAGTACAATACCTGTCTTATCTTTGGAGTCACAGAAGTCAATTATATCTTGAATTAATCTAACATTTTGTCCTATGAAACGTCCTTTTATGTAAGCACACTGGTCCTTATTTATTAGATCTTTCAGGAGAGGTTTAATTCTATTTGCCATGACAAAAGCAAGTATCTTATAATCGGTATTTAAGAGGCTTATAGGTCTCCAATTGCTAAGTGATTCCATGTCTCCATTTTTGTGTATCAATCTTAGTAGGGCCTTTCTGAAGGAGGGTGGTAGTTTTCCTTCACTGAGTGCATTGCAAATAACAGAGTGCACTAAAACTCCAATTGAAGGCCAGAACAGTTTGTAAAATTCAGGTGGAAGCCCATCAGGGCCAGGTGTTTTACCTTGTTTCATGCTTGTTACAGCTTCTTCACATTCTTGTAATGTGATTGGTTTGTCACACTCCTGCTTTTCTTGTTCAGATAGTATGTTTGGAATATTCATAGATCCCAGGAAGTCTTCAATTTTGTCTTCGGGTACCTTTTTAGAGGAGTATAGAGTTTGATAAAAGCTTCTACACTCTTTTAATATCTCTGCTTGGTCATGTATTTTTTCATTGTCTCTCACTAGCGAGGTTATACAATTTTGACTTTGCTTCTTGTTTTCTAAGCTCAAAAAGTACTTGGATGGTCTTTCACTTTCTGCAATATATCTTGCTTTTGCTCTGATTTGTTGACCTTTGGCCTTTTCTAGGAGAATACTCTCCAGCTGCGTCTTAACACATTCATATTCAGCAAGAGTTTGAGGATTTAAATCCTTATCTATTTTCTCTTGTAGAGTTTCCAATTTATTTGTTGTTTCTTTTTCTAAGGTGTTTCTCTCTTTAGTTTTAAACTTTGACCATGCTATAGACAGCTCTTTGATCTTCATTTTGCATATTTCCCATATAAGTTCTGGTTTACACTGTTTGAATTCTATTTTGGTATCTTCTATAAGCCTTTCTATTTCGTGTTTATAGTTTGGATCGTTTAAAAGATTAACATTTAGTTTCCAGAATCCATTTCCTCTTGGTGTTTCCTTAACATGCATATCTATAAACACAGCATTGTGATCACTGCAAATACTGGCATAATGGCCAGCTTCCATAACATCAGTCAAGGTGTTTTCAACCAACCAGTAATCTAGCCTTCGTGCAGTTGTTTTTCTTCTCCAAGTGAAACTTTTCAGTGTGGGATGCATGTGCCGAAATATATCTTGTAGGTTGAAATGGGCACAAAGGTCCCTTACGGCCTGATTTTTGTCAATTGTCGCCAGGGACCCACCAAGAAGGTCCATATTTTGGTCAAGTATGGAGTTGAAATCACCTCCAACCAACATTGTGTATAAATTCCAGTCATGTAACCATTCTTGAATGTCATAGAAGAAAGTTCTTCTCTGTCTTTGATCGTTTGGTGCATATAAACATAGTAGGGTATATTTTTCCTGGTACAATTTGAAATTCACAACAATTTTCCTTCCTTCAGTGTCAATTTTTTGTTCTAGAATTTCTACAGGCAGTTTACTGTCAAATAGAATGCTTACACCCCTACTATGGTTTGTACCAAAAGAGTGGATGGTTTTACCACCCCATTGTTTATCTATAGTATGTATTATATCCTTTGTCAGATAAGTTTCCTGTAAAAGGCATATGTCAGTCTTCTTCTTTTTTAACCAAGTTAAAATTTTTAGTCTTTTATTGTATGATCTGATTCCTCTACAATTGAAGGAGATCAGCTTCATGTTTCTGTGTGTCATCATCTAAGCGAGGGATTGTGTGGATTTGAGAGGGAAGTATCTGACAAGATATAAAGCATACTCATATGAGATACATGTACATGTGTAAGATATAAAGTATACTTATGTGTTTTTTCTCCTCTTTGATGACTTATTCTTTGCACTTTGTTTTGTTTCAGTTTTTCTCTGTTCTTTTAGCCACATCTCGATTGATGGCTGTGCTGAGTCACGTTCCAGGGAGTTGTTGCTAGAGTTATTGTCCACTTTGTCCTGTTCGGTGTGTTGCTCTACTTGCCGGTTGTTGACACGGCTGTGGCTTCTGCTCCTTGTAGGGTACTCCTTTCTTCCCTGCGACCTGGTGTCTGCTCGTCCTGGTTGACTGTTCTGACTGTTCGGAACAAGTTCTCCATTTGTCTCGTCCATGTCAGAGGTCTCGTCTCCTGTATCACTGTCTTGCTCCTGCTCAGGTTCCTGTCCTGGTGCAGCAGTGTTCTTTCTTGTGTTGTCAGTGCGTGTGTCTGGCAGACTGGTAGTGTCGGTGACTTCTCCATCCAAATCACAATTTGGGTCACCTCTCCTGTGACCAGGCTTCCTACACTGCAGACAGACTACCTCATTTTCACAGGTGCTTCTGTGGTGCCCTTCCAGTAGGCAGTTGCTGCATTTTTGTGCTCTAGTACGATTGGCCTCTTTCTGCTCTCTGTGGTAGAACTCAGCCACAAAAAGTCCTACGGACATCTTGGGAGGGAGAGGTGTGCTAGGCTTCTCGATATAGACAAATCTTCTGCCCGTCAGAAAGCGTGTTAGCTTACCCTCCTTATTCCGAGCTCTCTCATCAATGACACGGCTCAGTAGCTTGTAGCCTCTTGTGCTGAGAGTTTTCCCTATTTCTTCGTTGTCATACGATAATGGTATGTTACTCACAATCACTCTGGTAGTTGCAGTCCCTGGCCTCACGACGAAGGGGTTCTTCTGTAGCAGTGAGGCCTCTTGTTCCCTGAGTGTGATAGTACCTGCTTGGATTAAGCTCAGGCGGTCTTGGTTGGTGCGTGGGTACAGACGCCAGTGTGTCCTGCCCTTGCCCTGAGGTTGCGCTCCTACAACTGTGACAGGTCCTGAAACCTCCTCAGCCGCAAGACAGATCTCTACACATGACAGTGCCTCGGCGTCCGCTCCGATGTATACGTCGGAAACCTGCACAAACAGTGGCTCGACTCTCTCTGGTTGGTTTTGCTGGTGATGGTGGGAGGGGGGCCCCCGCGCCGCCATGTTGGATGCGTTTTGATCCGGATTTCCGTTTCAAAAAGCTATAGTTCCGGCTTCTCATATGTTTTCCAGGGACTCTGCAACTCACCAGTGTACACTCTCACAATTTTGTTCCTCGTAAGCTTGCAAACAGCTCAGATTTCCACAAACAATATCAGATATCTGGAGCTCGAGCAAAAATCCTCCGTCACCTTCATCGTGGGTAGTCGTACGATTTGGATGTCGTAGAATTCGTGTGAGAACCAACCGCCGACAGGTATCTTAGGCAGCCGACGTATAAGAAACATGGTAACGGGGCACAAGCACGACTATCACAAGATTAAGATCAAGAATGCCCTCAGATTGCCATCGTACGACGATCGCGCCATGTATATAGCCGTTCCATATGCTGGAAAAAAGCTAGGATGATCTCACCCTTGTCGACGTCAGTCGATATGATCACAGTCAGGCTCGCTTCCCGGACTCCGCTTCCTAGCGGGATCTCTTCGAAGTTTGGATGGTCGCCTCTCTGGAAATGTCTGTAGTGTGAAAGTTACCCAGGCCTTATATTGGCGTCGACAGGTCGGTTCGTCGTGACTACCAAGTGTACACAAGGGGTCGGAGTGTTTGCACATACACCAATGAACCACGTAAATTGAAGGGGTGGAAAACAACCTGAAAATGACATACAGGCTGATGAAGCCAATATATGACGTCATAAACTCCGCCTTTTTGTTTGTCACAGGGAGCTCGTCGATAAATCCTTCTAGTTTTTTATCACATTGTAAAACTTCATGCGTCATAAAATGTGAAGTGCAGATAAGAGGACATGACCTTTTGATCAGGCGAAAGTCGCAGATAGATGTTATTCTCTGTGACTACGGATCTGCACACTGAAATATCTCTGACATTTCTGTCCCGGGAATGTATCTACTACCAGTACGAATTCTGGATTTTATTATTAGCCTTTAACCGTATGGGCAATCTGGTCACGTCCTTTACGTAATATATGTTTTCCAAATTTCAGTCTGGCTGAGGTATGTCTTTCAGTGCGCCCTACACCCCGATCATCAATGTCTTTCAAAAGCACGTAGGTCAAGTTACCAAGTTGTCGTTGAGAGAGCAGCACAGTAAGATCGTACTTCATTTCTAGCAGTGGTCTCGGGGGGAAGGTGCAGACATTAAAAATGGAGCCCACTATTATCCCCCCCCCCCAACCTTTGCTTGGAGAATGAACGACGGACTTATCTGATCTTACAAACATATCTGACAGCAAAGGTCACTCTAAACGTAATTTTATCTATTTTTTCTAAGTACAGGGTATAAAAATCCTGATGATAACATTCAATAAGCAAGTTGTTTTGTTTATCTGGCTCGATATGGCCTCCCATGTCCGATGCTGTGAAAGTGAAAATGAAAGTTCACTTTCACTGTCCCAGATGTGTCAGTTCATAGTAAAATAGTGCCTCACCATGAATGAAAAAAAATGGTTAGGCAGCTTTTAATGGAAAACAATGGTAGAGTATGACGCCACATATTGGATTTAACGCGGATTATACAAAATATACAAAATATACAAAAAAATTAAGTTCTGCTGCAGTACCAAGGTCACAAACCAGGGGCCCCAACGTCGACCGTGACCTTTGTCTTCCAAACACCTACCCACATACTAAATATCATTACAATCCATCCAGAGGTTCTAAAGTTATGCTGACCACAAATATTAGGACACACAGACACACAGACACAGACACACTCACACACAGACACACCAAAAACTATACCTCCATTTTTCACGGAGGTATTACAACTTTCTTCTCGCATATTACCTAAGTGTATATAGAACAGAAAGGCAATGTAACCATGGCTGTGTAATGTTGTGTTTGCATTCACGTGACCATCAAAATTTCATTGTTTTCTGTCTAACACCATATACTGCTTTATGACTGCTGAGGTGGGGTACGGTTTATGGTGGATATCGTTTTCGATCGATTTTTTCTACCCCAAACAAATCTACCCCACCAGGACGACTCCTTTGAATATTCGCAATCTTCTTCTTTCCAGTCGAGCACAGACTGAGAACGAGGCGTTTCATTAGCTAGTATCTTCATCTGTGTCTGTACAGCTGGTGTACGTATAACCAACCTTCGACCTTAACACACCAGTACGCAGTAGAGGTGAAATGATTTGAAATGCGACGTCGACTTTGCTACGGTTTACAGTTTCAGCCAAGCACATCCGGGTCACCCTTACTCCTTCACAAGTTCTTCATGAGTGTGTTGGGTCTTTTTTACGAAAAAAATTGTTGTTTCAGGTATATACACATGTCCACTTGATTTATGGCACCATACGAAATAACGAATCGACCCCAAATTAGGAGTTTATGCTGTATGCCGTCAGATAACATCATATAATTTTACAACAAACCACACGGACAACGATCATTTGCAGTCCCTAAATTGCAGATTTATTGCCACCATCTTGATTATGTATTGATATGTTGAAATACAGCAAAGTTTTATTCTGATATTGGAATTTCCTTATCAATTGTCTCTAAATTCTCCTTCTCAGCTTCCTAAATCAACATGTACGTAACATCAGCTACGCACAATCATGATACTGCCGTGAATAACTTCATCAGGTTGGCAATTATTCATATAGTAAGGTTCTTTTAGCACAACCAGAAAATAACTTACTTCCGACGAGGGGGGATACAAGCTGAGCCACGTCTGGGATGGCATTCTTGCTGCTGCAACGCCACCTACATCGGCTATAAGTAGCAGCAAGAAGTAGTTCCCGTCATTCCACCCTGATGATGGTGTCTGACAGACACCGAAACGTCGGAAGTAAGTTATTTTCTGGTTGTGCTAAAAGAACCTTACTATATGAATCATGATACTGATCATTAACTTCTGATCCAACGGCAAGTCACATCGACAATTTTCTCCCTGGTGTTAAACATCCTCCTTCCACATCCTTGTATGGTTTCTACACCTCACATGATGTTTTCTCACTTGTCAATTACAACTCATGCATTAATTACTGGAATGGATACTATACCTTGGATACTATACAAGTACAATGTAGCAGGTATAGAGGGTGATTATGTAAAATAATCAAAATCATAACTATAGAATGAGCGCGAATAACAGATATTTCCCGTCAGTGTTGTTTGAATCACATGAAGATTCTGTGTACATGTCATGAAACTAAAGCTATTAGTAAAAAATATGCAACTTTTGACTTTGTTTTACTTTTCACTAACAAAAATTGACAATAAACTGGTAATCCTATACTGGATAAAACGCTATCCTTTGCATACAGAAAGTTGATCGAAAGGTACTGAAAACGTAGGTTTAGAGATCGGTGTTCCGGAGCTATATTATACGGACCTGGGCTAAATGCTTATTAGTTCACCACCAGACTAATAGAACAGAATTCTCAAACAGAAATATCTAATTTGAAACATTGCAGACTAAAGTTTGTAGCTAACTTCTGATCACTTGCCTTAAAAGTTTACTTCTCTTCACACACTCCATTGCTGTTTCATCCTATCAGATTTCATATGCATTGAAAAAGGTTTTGAAGCATGATTCTGCAATTTTTTGTTCGGACTATTTTATCTGCGATGCAAACACACGCAAGGCACACCGAGTCGACGTCCGTTTGACGGGCTCCTCATTTTACAGCGGCCGCTGCAGACGGGAGCAGTTCTCAGCGACTCTGTCCTGAAATGCAATATGCCGAATTAGATCATGGAGGGCAGTATTCATCGTTACAATTGAGTTATTTACGTACACATATCATAATAAAATAAATTTAGTTGAAGTAGTTTCCCCGCAGGGACTCTTGCGATGTATGATGGTTATAATCATAGTTAATATTTGGCTGCAGATTTGTTATAAGCTCATTGTTTATATTTACTATATCCAAAGTAAAAACTAACACACTACCAGTAGAAGATTAACATCTATATGAGCTTAACTGGATCGAGAGTACTCCAAATTTTATGCCCATGGCGCACAGTGTGAAACAACATAACAAGCAGGACACCGTATAACGGAATGATAAGAATGAATTCGGAATCAATCTTTGGCAGATGATGATGATGATGGTACATATCCCACACACAGTTTTGAACCTTTAGATTATTTGTTATAAGATATAAAAGTTTCAATATTTTGCAACAGAAGCAATCATCGCACGACTGTTTACTTAATTTCAAGATTGCGATGTTGTTGAAGGAACACACAAAGAAATCTACAACCCTAACTCTATTTAATAGAAGAAAGTTTATTTGCAAGTTCATGCCCGTAGGCTAATAGCAAGTTTGATAGCCCGCTTACCTGTTAGGCCTGGAGTTCCCCCACCATGGCCCTGGCAGTTTCGTCCGGTATTCCCGGCTCTGCAAAAGAGATCAACTTTTACTTTCAACATTCTTGAGAGAAAAAAAAAGTGCAACATGAAAAGTCTTGTAGACGACTGTTATCGATCTGTTATCTATCTGTTCTAAACATATGTAGACAGCACGCAGAGAGAGAGAGAGAGAGAGAGAGAGAAAGATAGATAGGTAGATAGATAGATAGATAGACAGATAGACAGAGAGGGATAAAAGCAGAGAGATACTAGATAGATGCCGGTATATAGATAGATAGAGATAGATTATGGCAGAGATAGATATCCAGATAGATAGATAGACTGACACTGCAGCAGTGACACCTTGCAGGTTTGGAATATATGGCAGGTTTAGAGGTGACACATTACCCAGTTCCTCCTCACTCGTGGCATCTGGAATCTCGGGGCAGGACCACATTCCGTCTTCGTCCTTGGTAGGCTCCTGGTCCTCCCCATCCTCCCCACAGTCCACCTTGGTGCACACCGCTTCGTTCAGGTCACAGATGCAGTTGTGTTTATCCTCATCAGATAGCCAGACGTCTCCTTCCTATAGACATATGTCAGGGTAGAGACTGCGATCTGGTAGAATCGGCGATTCTGTCGGCAAAAACTCCGATCGGGATCTTTACTGCCGATTCTACTAGATCGCTGTCTCTACCCTGACATATATACATCAATACTAAGCTGTCTTAGTCAGGGTCATCACTTCTTATTGCGCTTTGAGTGTCAGTACTTAGTATAAGTGTATGCCATTAAAAGAAATTGATCATTTGTTATCGAAACACTGCTAATCTCGTCTTTTGACATTTAGTTCCAAAGGAATATGGTGGGAAGAGTCTATATATATCAGTGTTTATGTATTCATTGAAGTATAATTTATTGGAAAGTAACACTCCCGGCCTTAGTTTAGGATTCCTTTAAGCTGCCTTAGGCCTAGGTCCCAAATCCCAACACGGGACCGGCCGGGTAGCTTTTGGAAATGAAAAAAAAAAGATAACAAAACACACAGAACGTAAAAAAAATAGTCAGGAGCATACTTTGTGTATGTTCCTTAGTAAACACTTTTATTTTCCGTTTCCGCAAACATCCCGGCAGGACGCCGTTTCGGAAATGGGAGCTAAGCCTTATCCAGGGCCATTCCTTGTAATTGCGTTTTGAGTATTGGTGCTAGTATAAGTGTATGCCATTCAATGAAATTGATCATATGTTATCGAAACAGTACTAATCTCGTCTTTTGACAAAGGAATATGGCGGGAAGAGTCTAACCTCATGTTCTCCACAGCCCTGACCCTCAATGCCTCGTACGTCAGATGTCCTCTTCTTGTATCCACTACCTGCAACAACAACAAAAAGCTGGAAAAGGGGGCTCTACCAGGCAGCTCACGGGCTGCTTTTTTGTACTTTCGGGTGAGATCCCTACGTGGCACCGTGGGATAGATACCCTGTGGCTCCAGGAATACATTTGAGTACGCCCGGGCCCCGGGCTGATTTTAAAGTCGGACTTAAAATCATCCCGTAACCCGGTAAACAAATAAACGCTGGGACCTATCCGTAGGTAACACCGAGGGGTGCCACCCGGTATCCGGCAGGCCACCGGGACAATTTGTGGCCTCGGAGCCCGGTCAGAGCTACACCCGTGACCGACACCGGTGCAATTGGGGCCGTAGCCTAAAGCAAGGACAAGCATCGTCTTCTCGGCTCACTGATTCTGTTTGGTTGTCAAATATCCTGCATTTCCTTCATATCTATAGCTAGGAGTTGCTGTATGGCACTACGCACAGCGTGTAAGTACGTGCATTTGCTTGTAAAACACGCGTCCGCGCACATTATGAGCAAACTTGAATTTTCCGCTAGCTTGAACAGCTTTGCGATGTGTAGTAATAAAATAAAGTTGCGAATACCTGAAAAGCTAACTTAAAGGCAAAACTTGGATTTTGTCGTCATACCTTCATAGACTTCGACCTCGCACAGTGTCAGCATACGGCCGTGGCCTGGCAGTCGGATCCCCACATATCGTCCCCTCATCCCGTTACAGTTGATGGCATCCTTGTCCTTGCCGGCGGGGATGGTGTGATGGCCGCCGCAGCGTGGGTTGCTCGCGACGTTAGCGGAGTTCCCGATGTGGATGGTGAAGGGGTTGAGTCGCCCACGGCAGCAGTCCCTGCGGTTGGTGATGACCACCCATTGCACTCGTTTTTGGGAACCCAGATCCACGGACCAGTAGGGATTGGTCTGGGCCTGGGTGTGGGTACAGCACTGCTGGCCGTAGTTGGGGTCGCGGCAGCCGTCCACCGCTCGGGTAGAAAATCCACTCCATCCAACACTTGACTGGACGGCAGGCTGTCCCAGGGCTCGGTTTGGAGCTGGAAGGAAGCAAAACAAATTGATGAAGACGGAGATGATCATCGATATAACGTGTAAAACAAGCTATAGGACAGTTTCTACACAACAGACTGGCATCGAGTGGGTCTGCTGTCAATGGATTCGCTGTGGTTCACCGTTGGGAAGGTGTATCGAGGAAAGTCTGAAGCAGACAGGGCTGTGACGTCACTGGTAGCTGTGGGGAGGAGGGGGAAACAAAATGGAAGTCGTGCTGTGTGCTTCTTTGCTAGCAACCCCTAGTCTCTGCCAGACTCCATAGGTCGCTGGAAAAAAACGTAGAAATTGAACAAATAGAGGAGTAAGCCGACCAGAGAAGTACAGCCGACCTATGGAGTCTGGTAGAGACTAAGCAACCCCCAGGTGTAGCTTGTTACAGTCTCTGGGCAATCTATGAAAGTCGTAAGGATAAGTCCGAATCCTGATTATTCTACCACATCTCTATGTAGAGAATAATTGAATCTTACCTGCATACACCTCCACTTCACACAACGTCAGGATTCTCTGGTTGCCCGGCAGCCTGATCCCCACGTACCTGCCCCGCTTCCCACCACAGCCGACAGTCAGCTCTTTCTGCCCGTTCGGAAACTGGTGATGATCCCCACACCTCAGAAAAATATACAAAAAACTTCTTCTTCTCTTACGGTTAAAAGTGCCCTGAAAACCCATCTCATAAACCACCCTAGTCCCTCATAGTAGTCTCAGTTATTATCTTATCTCAAATTATTTTTCAAATATTATTTGATTATTCTTTTAAATTATTATCATATCCCATGTGTTACTTTTTGTTAATTATTGACTATTATATATATTGTTTAGTGTAGAGGATGAGGGCATAGTATAAGCCGTTGACGGTTTTCCCCTCCTCCTGCACCTGTAGCGTTTTTATGTATTCTTTTCTGTATTGTTTCATGTATTTTGTGCAAATAAATAAACAAACAAACACCTCGCGTTCCTCGCCACCTCAGTGCTGTACCCAACATGGACGTCAAGCGGGGTGATCCTGTCGGCGCAGCAGTCCTGCCTGTTGACGATAGCCACGTGGTCAACCGTGACTGCCTTTCCCAAGTCAACGTACCACCACGGGTTGGTTTCGGCGTGTGTGTGGGTGCAGGAGTTGTGTCCCCAGTGAGAGCTCCTCCCCCCGTCTACAGCGCGGCCTGGGCTACCTCCATAGCCCGTGCTCGACTGATATGCAGGTCTTCCAGCTGCAACGTTTGGGTCTGTAAAAATGTTCGAATAAAAAAACAAATGTATGCCAATTAGTTATTTTGCCAAGACTGAAGACGCACACCATCATCAATAGATGCTCAACAATAAATTGCAAATAAAGGCTGTAACTGCAGAAATTTTCGCGGTGGTTCTATGGTCGCGGTTTTCGCGAACTTAAAACCACCGCGAATATTTTTCCATGGCAGTAACAGTGCATGGTGCTACCGCGAACCTAAAACCACCGCGAACAGTCCTTTTCCCGCTACCGCTAAATTAAATCACCGCGAAGTTAAATGCATTTACAGTATATGAGGTCGTGGATGGAAATTTTGCGCACAATGTCATAACGATATTAATAACACTCACCGTGCAAAGCATAAGTTCTTTTCTCGGTAAGTACAGACAAGTCATCGTTGTTTTCGGTCATCCTTTCTTCGCCGGCCAATTCTGTGATACATGATACCAAGCGGCTTAACACAGAACACTTTGACGTTCTTTAGTGCAGCGCAATTCCAAAGCTATATTGCCTCCAAATTATTGGATTCAGTTATGTTAAAGTTCTGACATTAAATGAAACATAACACGGAAACGGCATATGTCACCCATGTTCCATTGAATCCATTTATATCTCCCAAGTTTTAGTTAAGCCGCTACATAAGCTCACTAGAACACATTATACACTGCAATAAAGTAGATCAATTGAAAGTAGGATTGACCACAAAAAAATGACCGAATATTCAATTTGGATGTTGTTTCTGTGTGCTTCTACTCCTTTCTTACAGATGTAGCATATCTGCTTACAGGAACTGGAAGAGGAAACATCGGTACCTTCCAGTTCTCTCAAGAGCATCTTCGCTTCCTGAAGGTTGGATAATGGCTCATCTTCGTCTGCCGGCAGTTCGCTGGCCTGTTGGTCGTCTGGAGACATGGGCTCTGGGAGAAAGTCGATTAACAATAGCTTTACACATGTGTGACAAATGTAAATCATGCAGAAGCGAATATTATTTTTTTCTATAAACATGTCCATCAGCTTAAAGTTTGGCATTCAAACCTGTGAGAAAGTTAGTCAACATTATGATTACATTCTGAAAGAAATCATGAAAGGAATGCGACTTTGAAACAAATTGAGAAATATGCCCAAATTAATAACTTCATCGTAGTTTGGATACCATTCTGCAAGAGATTATCTTCATATCATGGTAGGATACAATGTAAGATACAACACTTGCACATTGTGATAATATTGACGTGACGGCAAAGATGAAAGGTCATTATTACTTCCAGTTAACGTTGTGCTTCTCTCGTATGACGGGATCATACCTGAGTGGACGCCCCAAGCCAGGATTGTCAGAGACAGGACAAGCGCAAAGTGAGGAGTCATCTTCTGTCCGTTCCGTATACGACAAACTGCAAATTGCTATATTAGGAGAAGAAAACCCAACATTAGAACTTTGATCACCTACCACTTCGAAGATTATAAGTGAATGGTCATCAAAATTGTAACACGAGAATGGAAGTGTCTGCAGCAGGTGTACCACAGGGTTCCGTCCTGGGACTACTCCGGCGTGACCCTTTCGTGCCAAACCCGGAATGAGTTAAACAACGCTTAATTTTTCTTGTTTCCCTTGCTTTGATTTTCTGTATTTCCTTTGGTATTTGCTAACAGATAATTCTATGATTTCGACTTATCTCTTTATGATCTGTAAATCATGTTTACTTTTGATCATTTACAGCCTTATGGTGTTCTTGGTGTAGTTTCAATTAATTTCATCTTTGATTTATTTATATTATGTTTCAGTATTATTTACATTATGTACATTATTTTTCATTAATACCTAGTTTGTGAGGTTGAGCTGCACAGGCTTCTGTCCACCACCCACCCCCTACATTTTTTTTCTTTTCATTCTTTATCATTTGTTTTTGATTGTTGTATATGTGCTGAAATAAATAAATCAAATCAAATCAACGCCCCTGGCATACCGGCTTCCGTTAGCCTGCCCCAACATCTGATTGGAGATTGGTTGTTTTATGTGTGGTTCGCTCAAAACGGGCAAAGAAAAGCCCGTACTGTGCTTCGTTTTCCCGTCAAGTTCACCCTTTTATTTTATTTACTACAGTCAAACCTGCTCAAGACGGTCACCAAGGGGACCGGACCGTTTTGGACAGGTGGTCGGCTTGAAGAGGATCGACTCACAACATGGCATATAAATAGTTTCCAAGTTGGTGTTTCCCATTATGTCAAATACTTGTCCCATGACATCGACAAAAATTGTGTAATATGAAACAACACAACTGGTCTGTTTTATATACACAAAGATACTGAAAATCTATGTTTGTTCGCCTGAGAATTTATGTATGTTCGCGGGTCTAAACTGGCACAACTGACAACAGGTATGTTTTATATACACAGACTGAAAGATTGAAAATTTACGCACTGGTAATGCTCTGTTAAACAAACAGCTGCAGTCACGCCATGAATATTTATTTGTGCATCGGCTGTAACTGCAACGGCAATGTCATGGGACAAAATAGTAAACACTTGCCACCTGCATTCCGCGGAGTTTACCTCCCGCTCGGTCTCCTTTGTGTTTTGTAAGACCAGATCAATTTTATTTGTTGCCTCTCGGATTTGCATGGCCATTTTATTTCATTTTCAAAGAAGTCCTGAGCAAAAATAATACAGGTTTTGCTATCACAAACCTGTAAATATTATCATTCAGAGCCACATACACATAATGTCAGTCTAAAAACAATGCCTTTTACTCAGACTATTAGTAACAAATCAAAGGAAGGGTTCGCTGTATAAAACGTGCCATTAAACCCCTTCAGGCTGTGTTATTTAAGCCGTATATCTTTTGAAAAAATACCTTTATGTTTGTTTCGACCTGTCTGTCCAATTTTTTTCTGAAAAAAAAAAATCCGAGAAGCAATGCTTGCATAAATTAGAAGGGTACGGACCATATTGGGGTGACGGTAAGGGAAGGGCAAATACCTTGTTTATGAAGACTCTCCTAATATATATGCAAATGGCGGAGCATGGCCACTATCCTGCCATGGGGTGTCGAGTTTCACCTCGCGATAGCAACACATTTACATCAGTTCTCCTTCTGATTCAATTCTAACAGTTTATTCATCATTCTTCTAGTTACATTTATGATATTGATAATGAATTAGCAGCTATTTAAAAGGTTAATGTCGTCTTAATTTGCTATGAGATACCATGCGTGAACTTGAACTTGGCTTCTTGCCTTGTTTTGAATGTCCAGATCCAACAGATATGCCTGTGCATGCTACCTCTGTGCTGATCATGATCTGCGCTGATAATGGTAACAAACGTTCGTGTCAGGAATGTGACCACAGTACTCCGGCTGTAACTGCCACGGATCGGGGCTTGAACAACAGCGCACTTGTCAGGGGTTCACAAAGTTATGTTACAAAGTGTCAAAGTGCCTCTTGTGCCGTGATACAGTACATCGTAATTCTGTTTAATCACACAGACAGACAGACTGAAAGGCTGAAAGGCTACCCGGCTGCATTTGCCCGCAATTTCTTGATGGCTTACATGGAAAATATGCCAAAAGAGATCCACCGAGGAGCTGGAGAAGGATCTGGGATCCAGAAAATGGGGTTACACATGGCGACATGGCGACAACTGACAGCGGGGAGCTGAAAGCTAGGTAGCCTGGAGCCCAGCCTTGTTAGCTTTGTTCCGCTCCCGAAGGTCGCTACTCGCCAACACTTGCGGAACAAAGCTAACAAGGCTGGATTCCAGGCTAAAAGCTAGGTACACCTGTACCTAACTTTCACATGGGAGCAGGCCCTGGCTGTGCTGCGCAGGAATAGCAGGGATGACTACTGGATCAGAGGGAAGAACAACAGGCTGCTGGAGCGGAAAACCAATGAAATCGGAAATTTTTCCCCGAAATAGCATGGATCCTATTTCCAGCTAAGGGGGAAATCTGGCTAACAAAGATTTTTCATGATTTTAACAAGTACAACGAAATTAATTGACTGCATCTTTGGAATTAGAATTTACCTAGAAACAAAGTTGATCAAAATATATCACGCAATCCACGCTGTCCCGACAACTTCGCCCGATGTCTGTCGCGTAAAACTATGTATGAACTGGGCCTTAAATCCACATTCGGTCAGTTAAAGAAGCACAAAGTGGGTGAAGGAAGCGCAAAAGTGGCTAGGCGACTATCCACAAGAGCCACGGTAAATAACACGATATTGGAAACATTTCGAACATCGCAAGATGCTCGGTGATAGCTGATTTTACCAGGGGTGTTAAACAGTTACATGGGTTTTATGAAATTCGTACGAACTTCATGAAAAACTCACGAATCACTATGTGAATGCACAAGTACACAAATACTACACAAAAAAAGAACATCACACGACGCAGGGTCTCCTGATTACAACATGATACTAGTAAGCTTTCATTTGGAATTGCACGGTAAAAAAGTGACGAAAGGGTTTCGGCGGTCCAGGTTTGAGTTCATATCGCTAGTGATACGCTGAGATATGATATTAGGTACAAAAATGTGGCTGAAAAGAGTTGGTGTATGTTTGATATATATTGATTTGGGGATAGAACCTTACTTTTGAGTCAGCGCAATTAATGAAAGTAGCACCGAAGCGACGAAATGAAGTTTCCGAACTTTTTTGAGTTAGGCTTGGAAGGATAAGGACCGATGTATTAAGACTGCATTGAATTTGTTTGTACAATGTATTTGAAAAAGCCTCGTTTGTCTACTCGGAACCTTATACGAACAACTTTAAGTTTTTCAGCGACTGAATAAGCCATCATTTTGTTTAACTTCAGAGTGGTAGAACGTTGGGCTCAGAACCAATGGGTCCCAGGTACGATACGTACCATGCCCCGACGTTGTGCCCTGGGAAACCATTCCCACCAGGACGGTACAGTGACGCCGACTGAGTCTTTTTGGCTAATCCGCCAAACGTGCGCAAAAAAATCACACGGATATGATGCGCCATGGAAGCCAACATCTGCACAACTGCCACCAAGAGGAGTCATTTTTTTTCCAAAACAGAAGTCACCACAGTGGCAGTTTACTACGCCGAAAGGTTTAAAAAAACACACATTCTGAATCGATTTTGACGTTTGCCCGCAAAAGATCGCCATTTGGCACCAAATTTGCGCTAGGTATGGGGCAATACAACGGGGAGAATGTCACCAAGAAAGACTGAGATTAGTTCCGACGAAACAAAAACTGCGCCCGAGACTTACTTGTCAAAAGTTAAACAGACAAAAGCTCACCGAAAATGGTCTGACACTCGTACATAACCTCTATGTTATTGTCAGGAAACGGAATGAAGTCAATAAGCTAGGGCCGATTTCTTCACCTTTGGTAGAGAATTATTCCAGACTTTGTGTCAGCTGTACCACAAATCAAAAGAGAAGTATGGACGGAACTTACAGTTTTACTGCTGTCTGTGCGAGGTGAAGGGTTGTGTGGGATGTCGCTTTCTTCCCCGGACCGGCGCGCTCTGGTGTACAGAGGCGAGTCTATCAAATTTATAGCAGTACGTATGCAAATGTCCTGCCCACCATCTACTAGATGCCTTTTAAGGGCAGTAGGTATGGCATATTCAAGCAACGCTCTCCTATGATTGGTGGCGAAAGCGACGTGGGGTATAATTTCGGGGAGGCTCTGCGGACAGATTACATCATTCCGAAGGTACCTTGCGCGAACACGTATTCTAGAAAAATTTATCAGCCGTAACGTCAGTCACTATCTAAACTTCACCGTCTACTTAACAACAATGGAACATAATAACCGTTAATCTTGCTTTTTTAAACCAGTACAGTCGGTATGCGAAACACCTGCAAAAACTTCTGGAACATTCGGAGCAGTCAGCACAAACTATGACATCAAAGAAAGACTGTTGGAATCAATCCAAGGCGCATATGTAAGAACCTGGCACCTGCCCCGCCATGACTGGATATCTTCACAACAATTTTTCTTTAAAATGTCAAAAGTGGTGTTACACAGGGGAGCGTCCTTTCTCCAATATTGCTTATTGCATATCTAGACATTGTCTTTCAAAACGTTCATAAAGTACAGTACAGACTGACATATTCCAAACTTTATGCAGATGCAATTTGACAGTGGGAAACGGAGCATGGAGGCATTTAAGACTGTCATAGAAATGTATGATAACGACGATCGCGCGAAACAAACGTATGAATGAAAATGAACAAAGAAAGGCGCAAAACAAATGTGCAGTTCCATGTCAGAAATTCTCCTAGAGCTAAGGGCACAACCTGCCATACGTGGAACTGTGCGCTTTCTATGTGCAAAAAAATCTTTTTGGCGTTTTTGAGAATTAAAAAATTATAATGCTAGTGGCAAAATAACCACACAGTGTCCCACAGTGCCCCCAATTTGCCCCCGCCATGCCAACAACAGTATCAAGGTTATGTTTTGCCTATTTTGCACCAAGTATCAACAGTGAATTTCGAAACATTTTACAGCATTTTTTTTTATTCAGTGACAACACTGCACTTAATTTATCTTGTACTTGTATTCTAACTAATTTGAAATATCTTTTGACTTGTTTAATGGGAAGTCAGTCAAAATACATCAAATAAGTAACAGTTGTATTCATAAACCTATAGATGTGGAAAAACAGAGTATCGTGCTACGTTGAAAAAGAAATCATCTATATGTAAAATGATAACGTTCTGAATGTTCTGGTGAATTTCTGCATGCACTTAACGTGCTACGGCGTGTCTGCGAGCTCACAAATCCGTTGGATTCCGTGGCATTTCGTACGTAGGCGGTACTTACCACTTAGGCCACTTAGGGATCCCGAAATCTGCCCACGTTTTTGCACGTAGATAGCACGAAATTGCAAGTACGGCGGGCTGTCACTGACCTAGGCTTAACGAGGCTTTCAAAAAATACGCTCTACTAGTACACGTAGTCTAGTAAGCATAGTCATCATCATCATAAGTAAGTATAGTAGAACGATATATAAACTCTTGCTTTAAGCATATTGTAATGTCATGGGACAAACTTTTCAACAACTTGAGCCTGGCATTGGTGCGTATCTCCTACTCAGGTTCCTTTATGGGTCTTGTTAATCTTTACACACATAAATACTGCAAGAACAATGGCGGGGTGACAGTCAAGAAGGGAAGGGCCAAGTCGTTTGTCTGTCAAGAACCTCCTATTATGTGTGCAAATGAGTGGAGCAGAGTCTCTATCCTACGCCCAAACCTATCAAATATCGAGCCTTCGTTCCACAACAAATCCCCCCTGAACTCAAAGCATTCAAGGCACGTTCAGCGAAACGTGTACAAGCTCTACTCCGCCTCATCGTGCACAGCGTAACTTTGTATGGTTTATAATGAAGCACTATCGTATTATAACTGTTCAGGTACGATTTAGTTGCAACCGTGTGCTATCCAAGTTGATAGAAAAAAGCAAGAAGCAG